>NC_142522.1:17280729-17430729 GCF_964205215.1 Stylophora pistillata | reverse complement strand
TTGCGTGGTGTTAGCTTAATCAGTTTCACTATAAAAATTATGGTAAAGGTTAAAGAGGAGCAAAGGTTTTTACTTCCCGCTAATACAAGCGCTACAAAGGGGACTTCGTAAAATCAGGATGCAGACGGCAGATCACGGTAAATAAAAACAAAATAAAAAGATACACAACTAAAAAGTGAAATCACTCTAAGTAGAAACCTATTCAAATAATTGTCAGAAATTCATTAGTAGTAAAGTTTCCGAAATTGCAAAATTATTTGTTATTCTATTCACTGCTCTCTGATGTAGTTAATTCTGTGTTTATCCTGTTCTTGAGCTTATTCACTGCTCTCTGATGTAGTTACTTCTGTGTTTATCCTGTTCTTGAGCTTATTCACTGCTCTCTGATGTAGTTACTTCTGTGTTTATCCTGTTCTTGAGCTTATTCACTGCTCTCTGATGTAGTTACTTCTGTGTTTATCCTGTTCTTGAGCTTATTCACTGCTCTCTGATGTAGTTACTTCTGTGTTTATCCTGTTCTTGAGCTTATTCACTGCTCTCTGATGTAGTTACTTCTGTGTTTATCCTGTTCTTGAGCTTATTCACTGCTCTCTGATGTAGTTACTTCTGTGTTTATCCTGTTCTTGAGCTTATTCACTGCTCTCTGATGTAGTTACTTCTGTGTTTATCCTGTTCTTGAGCTTATTCACTGCTCTCTGATGTAGTTACTTCTGTGTTTATCCTGTTCTTGAGCTTATTCACTGCTCTCTGATGTAGTTACTTCTGTGTTTATCCTGTTCTTGAGCTTATTCACTGCTCTCTGATGTAGTTACTTCTGTGTTTATCCTGTTCTTGAGCTTATTCACTGCTCTCTGATGTAGTTACTTCTGTGTTTATCCTGTTCTTGAGCTTATTCACTGCTCTCTGATGTAGTTACTTCTGTGTTTATCCTGTTCTTGAGCTTATTCACTGCTCTCTGATGTAGTTACTTCTGTGTTTATCCTGTTCTTGAGCTTATTCACTGCTCTCTGATGTAGTTACTTCTGTGTTTATCCTGTTCTTGAGCTTATTCACTGCTCTCTGATGTAGTTACTTCTGTGTTTATCCTGTTCTTGAGCTTATTCACTGCTCTCTGATGTAGTTACTTCTGTGTTTATCCTGTTCTTGAGCTTATTCACTGCTCTCTGATGTAGTTACTTCTGTGTTTATCCTGTTCTTGAGCTTATTCACTGCTCTCTGATGTAGTTACTTCTGTGTTTATCCTGTTCTTGAGCTTATTCACTGCTCTCTGATGTAGTTACTTCTGTGTTTATCCTGTTCTTGAGCTTATTCACTGCTCTCTGATGTAGTTACTTCTGTGTTTATCCTGTTCTTAAGCTTATATACGAGTTTACCAGCAACAATATTGACCTGAGGACTGTGTCAAAAAGTTTTAAAAACCTTCATGAATTTTATTCGTACACTGATGTACAATCTCTGTTTCTGTTGCATTTCTGATCTTTTTACTGTCAGAAACAGTAACTAACGAGGAAGCTTAAGACAAAAGATATTGCTATCTCTTTTAGACAGATTTCAAATCATGTAAACAATATCCATGTAATTTTTAGTTTTACCAACTGAGTTGATAATGTAAAGAGTTCCAAAGCTAACGTTTCGAGTGTTAGCCCCTCGTAAGAGCGAATAACGACTGGCTAACGCTTGAAACGTTAGCTTTGAAACTCACTTATGATGGCCAATTTACTTAATCAACTCAGTTGATAAAATCAAAATTGGCACCAAAGTTCTTTAGAAACTTACGCCCTTTAAACAAAATTCATGTCTAAAATTGGGATACCTTAGTTAACCTTGGACTTAAAACATGGAGAGAAGGATAACAAATTAAAAACTACTTCACAATAACAACAACTGATAGACACCTCCATCATTGTGTCACTAGACACAGTACGTAACGAACTTTTTTATCTGAGAGCCGTGAGATTCAATCTTATTCAATCATATCTCCTGCGCAAAATCATACTCACTAGATGCAGATTTTTTTGCCCCAAAAAGTAGCTTGTGGAGAATTGTAATGAACAGGAGGAAAATATCCCTAGGCAAGCAGATAAATCGTTTATATAAAGGCATGCCTTCCTATATAGTCCATCAATCAATCAATCAATCAATCAATCCTTTATTTAAACACGTGACATCTAGGAGTACAGAAGTTCTCGTTAAAACGTGTACGTGTATGTACAATTAAAAAGAAAACATCATTTCTGTAAGAATACAAATAATAAGTAGATCTATTAAATAAATAAAAACAGGATCGAAGATCATAGACAAGAGCTATCAACAAAAATTTACAATATTAACAATATTAACAATAACAATATTTACAATCACTACCGCTAAGCCATGTGGGCTTTAAGAGAACGCTTGAATGAAACAATATCTTGAGATTCTCTGAGTTTAGGGGGTAGCGCATTCCAAAGTTTACTAGCTAAAAATGAAAATGACCGATGTAAAAACTCAAGTTTAAAAGGAGGTAGATCTAGCCTTGTACTGAGCCCACGTAAACTATACGGTACATTTCTAAAATTAAAAAAATCACTTATATAAGGAGCCCCCTTATCATACAAGCACTTATATAACATAACTAACGATTGGAATTGCCTACGATTCTCCAAGGACTTAATGTCGGCCAACTTGAGGAGGAAGTCGTATGACACAGACTTCGAGAAGCCTAATATAGTTCTTAATATAAAGTAATTAGTTGTCTCTATTTTAGTAGTCTCCGCGTTACCTACTCCCAGTAAAAGGGGACTACAATACTCAAGATGAGGGAGAACATAGGCCTGAACTAACACATCCTTAGAAATAAACTTACGTATTCTCCGCAAAGCTGAAGCCTTTGCGCATCCCTTATTCAGCCGTTGCTTTATGTGCGCTTTAAATGTTAATTTGCTATATAGGACCACCCCAAGGATTTTGAGTGTATCCTTTGTAAGATAGAAATCATACTGGTATGATTTTAATCTTGAGTTTTTACATCGGTCATTTTCATTTTTAGCTAGTAAACTTTGGAATGCGCTACCCCCTAAACTCAGAGAATCCCAAGATGTTGTTTCATACAAGCGTTCTCTTAAAGCCCACATGGCTTAGCGGTAGTGATTGTAAATATTGTTATTGTTAATATTGTTAATATTGTAAATTTTTGTTGATAGCTCTTGTCTATGATCTTCGATCCTGTTTTTATTTATTTAATAGATCTACTTATTATTTGTATTCTTACAGAAATGATGTTTTCTTTTTAATTGTACATACACGTACACGTTTTTACGAGAACTTCTGTACTCCTAGGTGTCACGTGTTCAAATAAAGGATTGATTGATTGATTGATGGACTATATAGGAAGGCATGCCTTTATTTAAACGATTTATCTGCTTGCCTAGAGATATTTTCGTCTTGTTTATTCTGGCCCAGAGGGGCCAGAAGCCATCAGGGGCCAGAGGGGCCAGAAGCCATGGGCCAGAGAGGTTCTCGGTACCACTCAGGGGGACAAAACATGAGTGTTATTTGATGAAAAGTTCTGTGAAAGACTTAAAAAATTTACTTGATAGCAATCGTGAAAGTGTAGCTTTCCCAATATTTTACGTACTCGTTTATTTGAAAAAATACCGCTTAACATGGAAACGAGGCTTATGATGAAATGACTATTTCCAATGCCTTCTTTGTTTATTGTAGCAATCATAATCAGTGCATTTAAAAGTATTTCAAAACAATGTTTTAGCTAAAAGCCAAGGATTTTCTCTTTAATGAAAAAACCATAGTTAAAAAATAAAGAACAAAAATAGAGACTTAAAACCGGGATTTTCAATGCCCATCAGAGAAGACACTTGCAAACAAACAGGTGGCGATCGAATAGTATTATCAAGATCACAACGAAACTTGATTGTCATGAACAGACCAAATTTAACGGCTTCGTTGTGAAATTTGTATTTTTCACTGCTTGGATCATAGAATTTATTAATATCTATTATTAGAAATCATATGCTATTGTTTGATTTGGCGGTAAGTGCTAAGGAAGAAAAAATTCCACCAGTGAGCTGTAGAATGAAGTAGCCTTAAAACTGTGAAGCACAAATGTGAGTAAATTTCTCAAACAACAGAAAGCACAAAGAGAGTTATCAGCGTAATGTGGGAAGTACAGAGCAAAGGCCTCGTCGGGAGGAGCCTAGCGCAAGCAGATCTTATATGAAGAAACATGCACTTTTGTAATAAGGGAACTAGATAAAAAAAGGAACCAAAACGTGCAATGCTGTAACTGAATGCGTCGACTTGCGCACCGATGACATGAGTTAGAAAGGTTGCTATCGCTATAGCTACGGGTGATAATGGAATTATTGGCCTAGCCTCTCGTGATTTGCCAACGGCTGATGTTTGGTACCACGGCCAGAGGTGTCTATTGTAGTGTTTTAGTTAATCATTTACCTTAGCTAATTAATATTCTTATGCTGTACATAGATGATCTGTTAATCTGGGATGTAATCACGTGATACCCGTATCCACATTTAGGTGTGATTCCTGTGTAATAGTTGAGTTGAATAAAGACTTGTGCATGACTAGAGCTCTGCGTCCACTGTGTGTATAACTCTCTATCGCAATATTACCGAACCGTAATATTACCGAACTCGACAATTGGCGACAAGGATGGTAGGATCTCTTACTCTTGGCTCTCTTGAACCGTTCGAGGCATCCAAGGAAGATTGGAGTGCGTATACGGTTAGTCGCCACGTTATTAACGATCGTGGGGAGCAAAACATACAATCTACTGAGAGATCTGTTGGCCCCTGAGAAGCCTTCAGGAAAAAAATATAAGGAGCTGATACAGATCCTGGAAAGACCCTATGACCCGAAGCCACTTATCATAGCCGAAAGATTCCATTTTCACAAAAGGGAAAGGAGGCTGTTGTTGGAGGCTGAAAGCGTTTCCGACTACTGTGCAGCGTTAAAAAAACCTCGGAGCGCTGCGAGTTCAAGGCGTTTCTAGATGAAGCCCTACGCGATCGGTTCGTGCGTGGACTTAGCAAAAACATTCAAAAGAAACTTTTGGCTGAGAAGGATTTAACATGAGCAAAGGCCGTGGAAATCGCGCAAGCCATGGAATTCGCGGAGAAACAAGCGAATAGGTTTGGCCATAGTTAGTAGAGGCAGCTCCCTCTACTAACTATGGTTTGGCGGAACTCCAAACGCAGAGAACACCCTGAAGTCACGTCCACGCGGAAAACAAGACCACCAACGCGGGGCAACAAGGAAACAAGATAATAAGCCATGCTTCCGTTGTGGTGGACAGCACATGCCAAAGGAATGCTAATTCAAAAATACACAATGCCACAGCAGAGTGTGTAAGAAGCCGAGAATAGCTAGACATGACAATGGGAGTAAGTAGACATCACAAAACTCTAACTTCCGTTTTCCAAATTAGATATTTCTAGAGCTTATCAGCAGATATTACTAGTTGAGGATTCTAGAGAATTTGTTGCCATCAATACTCACAAGGGATTGTACCGGCCAAGGAGATTGCCCTTTGGCGTCGCTTCCGCCAGTGCAATCTTTCAATCTAAGATAGAAGAGGTGTTGCAAGGGATACCTATGGTAGCTTGTAGGGTAGACGACATCCTAGTTTCTGGCCGGACTGACCAGGAACATTTGCATAATTTGGCCGATGTTTTGGCGCGTTTACAAACCGCAGGCTTAAGGCTAAAGCTCGCTAAGTGCAGATTTATGCAGCCCTCAGTGGAGTATTTGGAGTACCGGGTAGATGCGAATGACTTGCACGCGATCGAGAAAAAGGTCGAGGCGATTAGGAATGCGCCCGCGCCAGAAAACCAACAAGAGTTGCGTTCGTTTTTAGGAATGGCTAACTACTTTTCGAAATTCGAGAGTAAGTATGCGAGTATTACGCATCCACTAAACGCGCTTTTGCATCACGGTGTCAAGTGGACGTGGGGCACCGCCCAGGAAAAAGCTTTCTCCGAACTTAAGAAAAAGCTTTCTAATGCACCAGTTTTAATTCATTATCGCGAAGATTACCGCTCAAGTTAGACACTGAGCTTCGAATTGTGGAATAGGCGCGGTTATTTCTCACGCTTTACCAGACGGCGAAGAGCGACCGATTGCTTTTGCTTCAAGAACTTTTAATAAGAGCGAGCGTAATTATGCGCAAATTGAGGAGGCACTCAGTATTGTTTTTGGGATTAAGAAATTTAATCAATACTTGTATGGCCGTAAATTTTCGTTAGTCAAGGATCACAAGCCACTGCTAAGTCTTTTGGGTCCGAAATCCGGAATTCCAACCCTAGCTGCCGCTAGAATGCAACGTTGGCCACTTTTACTTTCGGGTTATCAGTACGACATTGAGTATCGTTCAACGAGTAAGCACGCGAATGCCGATTGTTTATCGAGATTACCACTTCAAATTACCAATCACGGCCCCAATACGGAAATCGATGACGCGAGTATGATAAATAAAATGCAGATCGAAATGGCACTAGGAGTCGATCACATTCTAAACGTCACGAGAACTGACTCGATTTTATCGAGAGTTTTAGAATATACGCTATCGGGTTGGCCGGAAATGATAACGTCAGAATTAATTAAGCCATATTTTAACAAGAGACCTGAAATCACTACAGAAGATGGATGTTTTTATGGGGAATTCGAGTAATCATCCCTAAGGTTTTACGTAGTCAGGTTTTATCGGAGGTACACGCGGGACACCCAGGTATAGTTTGGATGAAATCACTAGCGAGGCTGCATGTGTGGTGGACCGGTTTAGATGAAGATATTGCACGCGTTGTTCGAGGTTGTTCTGAATGCCAACAGTCACGTAACCGCCCACCACAAGTAGCGTTACATCCATGGGATTGGCCAAGCAAACCCTGGCAGAGGTTACACGTAGATTCTGCGGGTCCATTTATGGGGAAGATGTTTTTCGTAGTGGTTGATATCCATTCAAAATGGGTCGAAGTCGAGCTAATGTCTAGCACCAGAAGTGACATGTTCGCACGTTTTGGACTGCCAAAGCAATTAGTGAGTGATAATGAGCCGCACGGGGGGGGGGGGTACTTTAGAATTTTCTGGGTGGGGATGTGTCGCTGGGACCCTGGAACCCTTAACATATACTAGAGTTAGTTCAGCTGAATTTTGCTACCCTATACTTGAGTAAACTCCCCAAACCCCCTCTATCCTAGAGTAGCTGTTTTCCAGAAACTACTGAGGTCCTTAGCACAGTCAAGCCAAAACAGAACCTTATACCACAATCGTTTCGCTCTCAAAGAAGGAATTATTTATACTCGTTCAGTTTTTTTTTTTTCACCAAGTCCTAAATTTCAGGTTAACCTGATTGAATAAAGAACCATCATGAGTGTTGCTTTTCGGGTGCAACAGCAAAAACAACAACGTATTTTATATACAAACTCTATAAGTACTATATTACAACGGTGCAACGTGTTCACTTCAGATATTCAAAACACCTTTTCTACACAAGCATATTACTGATAACAAAACAGAAAACTAGAAGAACTACAGGAAAAGTCTGAAAGTGAACTAGGTACTTTAAACTTTACAACGCCAGTTCTGGATTCTCAATGATTTAGTAAAATAATATCGTCCTTTGGTCTTTCCAAAACTGCGTACCGGTTTGCACTACCCGGGATTGCAACTTCCCGGTTGCAACTTCTAGTAGCTTTGGAAAAGCCATAGCTCACACTGTGTGTATTCGTTATAATGTTTTCTGATCATAATGCGAAATTCTGGTCTTGAGGTCTCGAAAGTCAGACCAGGGAGGTCAGCAGGCCACAATCCACGTGGTAATTAATTACATGCGACCATTTTCGTTATATCATAGGGTTTATACTAAAAAAAAGAAGCACTTACCTTCTTTCTCTAAGTTACAAAAAAGCTAGTCCAGTCCACCTTCCTTCTTGTATAGTCTCGAAGATTAGTCCTAATTTTGGACGGGTTTTGGACACGGGTTTTCGATTTTCAACCCCGTGTTCAACTTGGTCGCGTTGCAAGTTACATGCTGAGCTCCGGACTGAACTATGCCAAGCACGCACTTACGCCATTATAAGGAACAATGAATTGTTTAATTTTAACCAGTATTAAAACCACCGACTTCCGCCTGAATCCCGATTTTTGACCGTAAATAATATCCAGTACTGTTTTATGATAGCCATCTATTGACACTTTCTTTGCTTTTACTCCCGGGGCTGAGTTGCGTAAATTTCAACTTGTCGATTTGATTTTTTTATATGTTTGAGTGGCAATTCCCGATTTCCCTAGTCTAGATAAAATCTTCAACCAACTGATCAGTTTCCCGAAAAATGATACCCTATTCTAGACCCAAATGCTCTGATTTATATACCCCATCCTAGAGTAAACTGCTTGAAAACCATACCCTTCACAGCGGCACATACCTATATAGCCCATATATGGCAGTACCCCCCGGGGGGGGGCCGCAGTTCGTTTCGCGCAAGTTTTCCGAGTTCATGAAGCGGAACGGGTGTCATGAAAGCATTCAAAAGAATTAACTTAGGATTATGTAATGTATTCTTTTACTCTCTTAGGATATGTCTAGTGTGTGGTATTTGTATCTATTACGTAATTCGTATTCTTTACTTGTGTACTTAACCTTTATTCTATATATTCAATAGTTTTCTTCCCTTTTTTCTCGCATCTTGCGTCGGTATATAATTTACCATTTCAACTTTGTTGATATATCCAATTATATGCAATATCATTTCTGACGAATTCATTCAGAAAAATCGCTCTACTTCACGGTAGAAAATCATTTGCCGGGGAATGGGTGTGCAAAGAATCTACCCCCTGATACAGTGAGCTAAAGGAAGAAGAGATAGTAACTGATTCAACAACAAGTCTGAGCGAGTCAAGTTACGAGAAGTTTGAGTGAGTCAAGTTACGAGAAGTTTGAGTGAGTCAAGTTACGAGAAGTCAAAAAGTTGAAAACTGCAAAGTTGAAACGAAGGAAACGAGCAAAGTTGAGAACTGGTGAGACAGGAACCTGGTTGGAGAAACGGGAGTTTGGTTTGGCAGGGCATCGTTTGTTGGTGGAGCGTGGTGAGTTGTGGACAAGACAAGAACGGACGCGGGCGCAAGGTGAAACCTAACTGAACTGAAGTAAAAAAAACCCTGCCTTTTTATCTTAATAATACTCCTGTAAATATATCTTATTAACCAAGCGCGAGGGCCGTACTGGGAGAATATCGGTCCGAGGTCTTGACAGTACGGACCGAGCGCAGCGAGGTCCGTACAAAAAAGACCGAGGGCCGATATTCTTCCAGTACGGTCCCGAGCAAGCTTGGTTAATAAGAGATTTATTCGTATATGAGCACGATCCTTCGCAGTAAAGCACTATTTGAGCAATAGTGAAAATCAGACCTGAAAAAAATTTCAGGCCTGTACGGGATTCGAACCACTGACCTCTGCGATACTAGTGCAGCGCTCTACCAATTGAGCTAACAAGCCAACTGGGAGCAGGCCATCAAATTAATTCGACATAAACCCGTAGATGATAAATCAAACAACAACAAACATATGAAACATATGTGTGAACTGCGGTTATGAGACGTATATGAGCACGATCCTTCGCAGTAAAGCACTATTTGAGCAATAGTGAAAATCAGACCTGAAAAAAATTTCAGGCCTGTACGGGATTCGAACCACTGACCTCTGCGATACTAGTGCAGCGCTCTACCAATTGAGCTAACAAGCCAACTGGGAGCAGGCCATCAAATTAATTCGACATAAACCCGTAGTTCACACATATGTTTCATATGTTTGTTGTTGTTAAGAGATTTATTATACGACTGAAGTTCAAAGGGACACAAGTGCGTTATCATTCGGGACCATTCGGGACAGTGCCCGGTCCAATACTTGGAGAATATTGGACCATTTTGATTGGTTGATTTTAGTTATTGGCCCTCTGACTGCCCGGGTCATGTAATAAATATAGTTAGCGCATTCTAGTTTTAAATTATTATGTTCTTGTGAATTCTTGTAAAGTAATTTAGGTAAATAATTCAGCAAATTAGTTTTATCGTATTATTGTAATTTTTTTTTGTCGTTTGTAATTGTTAATTACCATATTGTCTTACTTAGAGTAATAAATATTTCTAGGCCTACGTTTAGTTGTGTTGTGGCGTGTCTTCTCAGGGTTGTTTATGTTTCTTGTTTTGTGTATGTTGGAGGGCGCCCACTTTTGTGGCGCGGATTCGTCACAACGGGATAACGCACGTTCGAGTAGCACCGTACCATCCGAGATCTAACGGGCAGGCAGAGCGTTTTGTTCAAACATTCAAAAACTATTTCAAGGCTGAAGGAAGCGGTGCGATCAAACAGAAGCTAGCGCAATTTTTATTTTCTTATAGGAATACACCGAATAGCACCACGAGTCAGACACCGGCGGAGCTAATGCTAAAACGACGTCCACGTACCCATTTAGATTTATTGCGACCAGATCTCGAAAGTAAGACCTTAGCAAAACAAATAAATAAAGGCTGATAGTTTCGAAAGAAACTGTTTGGGGCTGCGTCGGTGGGAGTAACGAAATAATTTGGATATATTAACAAAGTTGAAATGGTAAATTGGCCACCGTAACGATTACAAAAGCTGACGTTTCGAGCGTTAGCCCTTCGTCGGAGCGAATAGAGGAATTGTGGGTTGTGTGTGCTTTTAAAGGCAGAAAATGGAGCTACGTTATTGGTGGGAACATGGCAACGAGAAAAACACGAATAAATTAGTGGAATGAAAAGCGTTCGTCGATCCCTGTGGGATTTAGACTGCCGGTTTGAAAGATGAGCTTTTGTTCAAGAGTTTTACGGCTTTCCGTGCTACCTAAGTGTAAGGAAAGACCGCAGATTGCCATATGTTGCTTAGAATGATTAGGTAAATTAAAATGTCTAGCGATTGGTTTCGATGTGTCCTTGTCATTCTGTTCCACGTCTCGAAGGTGTTCTCGGAATCGGTCACCTAGTCTTCTGCCTGTTTCGCCGATGCATATCTTTTTGCGATAAGTGCAAGTTATGCAATAGTTTACATTGGCGGAGGTGCACGTGAAGTGTTCGGTGATCTTATGGATCGTTTAGGTCCTGATATTTTAACAGTGTTGTGAATGAAAGGGGACACGTTTTGCATCGTGCACGAGCGCATTTAAAAGTGCCTGGTTGGTCATTAGTCTGAAAAGAACTTCTGACCAAAAAATTGCCTATGTTTTTGTCGCGTTTGAATGAAACGAGCGGAGGCTGCGAAAAGATAGTGCTTGTCTCTGGATCGTTTTGAAGTAATTTGAAGTTTTAAGAATGATGGATTTAACTGAGTGGTTGTGAGGGTGAAACGTGAGAGTGAATGGAATGCGGTCAGAATCTTCCTCATACGACGTTTGTAGTGCTGAATGTCGATGAATAAGTTGGGCGCGGTGGTAACCCGCTTGAACGACAGAAACAGGGTAACCACGTTTATCAAAAAACTGGCACATTGACTCTGATTTGTGGTGGAAATCAGATTCATCACTACATGGGCACCAAAATGGGACCTAGCTATGCCAATCTTTTTGTAGGTTTTGTCGAACATCAATTTTTCAGCCAATACAACGGGTCCAAACCTGAACTCTACGGTCGCTACATCGACGACTCTATCGGCGCTACCTCCTCTACCAGAGAAATTTCTGACAATTCTTTATCCTTTTTAGACATCAAAGTTTCAATTGAAGGCAACGGTTTATGCACTAGTGTGTATTACAAACCTACAGACTCGCATAATTACTTGTTATATTCGTCTTCGCATCCATCTCACGTTAAGAGTTCCATTCCTTTTTCTCAGTTTCTAAGACTTCGTCGTTTATGTAGTGATGACTCTGATTTCCACCACAAATCAGAGTCAATGTGCCAGTTTTTCGATAAACGTGGTTACCCTGTTTCTGTCATTCAAGCGGGTTACCACCGCGCCCAACTTATTCATCGACATTCAGCACTACAAACGTCGCATAAGGAAGATTCCGACCGCATTCCATTCACTCTCACGTTTCACCCTCACAACCACTCAGTTAAATCCATCATTCTTAAAAACTTCAAATTACTTCAAAACGATCCAGAGACAAGCACTATCTTTTCGCAGCCTCCGCTCGTTTCATTCAAACGCGACAAAAACATAGGCAATTTTTTGGTCAGAAGTTCTTTTCAGACTAATGACCAACCAGGCACTTTTGAATGCGCTCGTGCACGATGCAAAACGTGTCCTTTCATTCACAACACCGATAAAATATCGGGACCTAAACGATCCATAAGATCACCGATCACTTCACGTGCACCTCCGCCAATGTAATCTATTGCATAACTTGCACTTATTGAAAAAGATATACATCGGCGAAACAGGCAGAAGACTAGGTGACCGATTCCGAGAACACCTTCGCGACGTGGAAAAGAATGACAAGGACACATCGAAACCAATCGCTAGACATTTTAATTTACCTAATCATTCTAAGCAACATATGGCAATCTGCGGTCTTTCCTTATACTTAGGTAGCACGGAAAGCCGTAAAACTCTTGAACAAAAGCTCATCTTTCAAACCGGCAGTCTAAATCCCACAGGCTTTTCATTCCACTAATTCATTCGTGTTTTTCTCGTTGCCATGTTCCCACCAATGACGTAGCTCCATTTTCTGCCTTTAAAAGCACACACAACCCACAATTCCTCTATTCGCTCCGACGAAGGGCTAACGCTCGAAAAGTCAGCTTTTGTAATCGTTACGGTGGCCAATTTACCATTTCAACTTTGTTGATATATCCAAATTACTTAGCAAGACAAGCCGACCAGAAGGTGAAACACGATCAAAATTCGAAGGAGCGAGAATTTCTGATCGGTGAACAAGTACTTTTAGAAAATTTTCGAGGAAAACCGAAATGGCTCAAGGCGACAATAATTGAGCGAACAGGACCAGTATCATACAAGACACTAGTCGGAGAGGAGATATGGAAACGTCAAACAGATCAGATCCATAGGCGACCGGACAATGAGAGTTCGAATTATTCCGACAATTCAATCACAATTAACGAGCACGCGTACGCACCTGCAATGGTGGTAGAAACTCACACTGAGCGCGCACCCGCACCAGCGTAACCAGCTTGCACAGGGCCGGTAATTGAAACATCAGAAAACACACGACAGGCTGAAGCCAGCACTGCTAGCAATGAGGTTGTTGCAGAACCAGCGATAAGAGCGCAAGAGCCACAACCAGCTTGCACAGGGCCGGTAATTGAAACATCAGAAAACACACGACAAGCTGAAGCCAGCACTGCTAGCAATGAGGTTGTTGCAGAACCAGCGATAAGAGCGCAAGAGCCACAACCGCGTTATCCAACACGCGAGCTTGGGTTTCGATGAGTAGCTCTCTTTTGCCGCTTTCCAAAATAAATGTGAGGGAATGTAGTGTTTTAGTTAATCATTTACCTAAGCTGATTAATATTCTTATGCTGTACGTATACATGCTGCACATAGGTGATCTGTTCATCTGGAATGTAATCACGTGATACCCGTATCCACATTTAGGTATGATTCCTGTGTAATAATAGTTCTCAAAAAAGAAACAACAACTTTGAGTTTAAATTTGCAAGACATGTTTCGACATTCTCATGTCATCTTCAGTTGCAAATGAGCATTTAACGGTTGTACATTTGAATTTATATTAAGGTACCTTACACATTACGTGTCAGGGCTTACGTTACATTTGAATGTTAAAAACGCGAAAAATGTAAATAGCGCGCGCTTGACGAGATCAAAAAATAAATAAATAAATAAAATAGTAATAATAATAAAATAAAAGACCAAGGAACAACACTATTAAAAGGAAAGAGACAATTCTAGATGTTTCAATTGCTGATTAAGGATGGGTTTTTCCCACTTAATATGCAATGCCTCTTTGATCTTAATTTGGTATTTTGAAGCGGCAGAATCTAAGATCGTGAAACATTCAGTATCACAAGAGTCAAGACGATGATTGCAGGTGCTTGTAAATATGCGAAGTTTTGTCCGACAAGAGGTACTCACGAATTCGTGTACAAATGTGGCGAGTGGTCTCACCAATATAACTGACATTACAGCCAGCACACGAAAATTTATATACTACACGCGAATGATGACAATCTTTAATGAGGAAACTTTTTCACTAAAAAGTGGTTTACAAAAAGGACCTCGAAAATTAAAAATTAAAAATTTGCAATGAATAAAAATGCTAAAAGATGCTACTAAAAACTAATGTATCTTATGTGTAATACAAAACTTAAATCAATTGATTAAAAATCTTACGCTTCAAAATATTTACATTATCAGCGGCTCGTATAGTTTTGTCCAGCGAGTTAAAATCACTTACAGCATGATAGCCAGTTCTTTGTTTGCCCCAGTTTCTTTTAACGGATGGAATTTTGAGGTTTGCTTTATTTCTTGTGTTGTAACTATGCTGTTCTTGCTGAGTGACTAATGTTAGTTCGTGATGCGTGAGACTATTAAGACATTTATATACATGTACGCATCGGCGCTGGAAGCGCCTTTTTTCTAGTGTTAACCACTTCAGTGTAGTTAACGCATCAGACGCAGAGGAATACAGTGGTCGATCTAATATTATTTTAGCCGCCTTATTTTGAAGCACTTGCAAACTAGACATTAAAGTTACATTATGTTTGTCTCCCCAAACTAAATCAGCATACTCGAATAAGGGCATAACAAGGCTTTTATAAAAAAGGATGCGCGCCTTAAACGGTAACAAATGCTTAATGCGTCTAAGTAGGCCAAGCCTTTGATTAACTTTCCCTGCCATGTATTCGACATGATTTGTCCACGAAAAATCAGACGATATTAAGATTCCAAGATATTTAAAACAAGTAACATTGTTTATACAATGATCAAAAATTGAAACAGTTAGAGCTATTTTCCTCTGTAACTTCTTGTTACTGCCTATGAGCATGCATTTGGTTTTGTCCAGATTCAGTGTTAACTTATGTTCATTCAGCCATTTCGCCACAGCCAGGAGGTCTTGGTTGAGCTTTTCAGTCAGCTCCTGAGAGGAAGACCCATAGCAGTAGATCACTGTGTCATCTGCATAAAGTGATGCTTGACAGGCATCTAGAACGCTTGGCAAATCGTTAATGTAGATGACAAATAGCAGAGGACCCAGAATACTTCCCTGAGGGACCCCATGGGTAACTGGCAATTCATCAGACAACTCATTCCCACAACATGTACGCTGTTTCCTGTCAGTAATGTAAGAGCGGAACCACTGAAGCGAGTTCTCACATAAACCAATTTTGGAGAGCTTGCGTAACAAAATCCGATGGTCCACAGTGTCGAAAGCCTTGGTTAAATCCAAAAACACGGCCCCACACAGTTTACCTTGTTCCATGTTCAATAAGACTTCATCAGCAAATGATGTCAAAGCAGATTCAGTAGAGAGCCCCTTCCTGAATCCAAACTGTTTCCTTGTGAGAAGGTTGTTAATTACCAAGTGCTGGTACAGCTGGGAATGCACGGCTTTCTCGAGAATTTTACTGAGTGTCGGTAAAATAGAGATAGGACGATAGTTCGATGCATTTGACCGGTCGCCTGATTTAAACAAGGCTGTAATTTTTGAGCATTTCCACAATTTAGGAAATTTACCAGTAAGAATCGATCGATTCAACAGCTTAGTGATGGAGGGAGTGATTGTATTAGCAGAGCTCTTGAGTAGTCTAGCACTAATTTTGTCCAAACCAATTGCTTTATTTGTCTTCAAAGAGGTAAGCTGCTGAAACACAAACGATTCCTCTAGTTCAGTTAACTGGAACTGAGACAACGTTTGTTCTAAAACCAAGTTGCAATTCGACCAGGTAGTCGTTATTTTGTCAGCTAGGCGCTTGCCTATGGATGCAAAGAAGCTATTCAAAGCAACAGCAATGGATTTGGAAGTGGTGTGCTGAATGCCATCGGAAATGATGCACTGAACCTTTTCTGAGGATGAATTACGATTGCATGCTTCGTTTACAGCTTTCCACATTTTGCCGTGATCTCCTCTGGCTTCCTCGATCATTTCGCAGTAATATTTCGACTTAGCAGATTTTACTAAGCGGTTTACTTTGTTCCTCAGTTTCCTGTAAGTGTTCCAGTGCTTTTCTGAGTTCGATTTACGTGCTTTACGATGATACCAGTCTCGATCTCTCATTGATTCGCTAATTTTGCTATTCATCCAAGGAATAGGTGTTCCCTTCACACGTCGTCGTTTGACAGGTGCATGATCGTCTGCAACTTCTGAAAACAGTTTGTTCCAAGTTAATAAAGCGTCATCGATATTGTTTTCATTGTCAACGACGTGCCAAGGAACATTCCTAAGATCTTCGTTAAATGAATTCGCATCGAAATTCTTGTAAGAGCGATACTCAAACATTCTTGGATGTGCTTTTGTGTGCACACCAGTCTTTAGAATGCAAAACACCAGGTAATGGTCGCTCAATGGAAACGGAACAACACCAGATTTTACAATACGATGTTCATTATTGACAAAAATCAGGTCAATCAAGGTCCGTGAGGTGTCAGATATTCGAGTAGGCTCTTTTATCAGCTGTGTGAAGTCAAAAGCGCGCGAGAAGGTGAGAAGTAGTTGTTTGTCTTTCTTGGGCGATTTTGAATTAGGCATCATGTTTGCGTTTAGATCTCCTAAAATGATCACATCCGATTTCTCAAGATCAACAGCAGGCATACTATCTCGCAGAGACGAAATAAAAGTGCAGAGATCGGCATCTGGTGCTCTATAAGCGCAACATAATAACGTTGGCTTACATTTATCTCGAATTAACTCAATCCATAAACATTCCTGTCCACCAGTATTGATATCATTCCGCAAACGAAACGCCAAATCTTCTCTTACATACATAGCAACTCCGCCATATCCCTCTTTATTGCCAGTGCGATCTAACCTTATGCACACAAATCCAGGGAGTTTTATTTCAGCATCACTTGTTGAGGAATCCAGCCAAGTCTCGGACAGAGTTAGCACGTCAAAAGTTTTGTTGTTAATTCCCTCAAGACGCAGAGAGTCGGTTTTGTTTGCGAGACTTCGTATATTCAAGTGAGCAATCTTGAGACCTCTAGTGGACTTGATATCAGCAAATGTCTGGTAGCCGGGATTAATCTCAATGTCACCAGCAAGAGCAATAAGAGTCAAAGCAAAACAGGCACGATGAAAAAGCTTACAAAGCATAACACTCTTCAGTCGTCCATTAGACTCTTGCCTCCGGGTCGGTTCGTTACGATGAAATGAAGCACCAGCAACTTCAGCCCTACAATACGTCTGGGAAACAAAAAACGTCTCTCTATCGTTAAGCAAAGTGTTCTCATATACATCTGAGAACCTGAAGAACTCCAAAGTGATGTAAATACAGAGAAACACACATAAATTTGCGGAGAGCTTGAAGCCGCGTCCGAACGCCATATTTGACAGAGTGTGGACACGACTACGCTATTCTTGTAATTTAATCTCTGTGGTCTTAAAATGTTATTTCATAAAATGGTTTCTCACTCAAAAGTATTCAAACCATCGGGTGCCAAAGAGAACAACTGAGCACTCAAATAAGCCTCTTTTGTGATTAAAAGCCTATCGATCTCTGCATAGCCACTAGGGCCCTGTACCTGATCAATGCATTGGAACGTAGACTGATAATGTAGACCCAGCGTTACTGAATCTTTCACACTGAACATTTTTCTGAGTTTAAACGTACTGAAGACTAACTTAACATCTAAATCAGCTCTACAATAACGTTTGAGTAGTTGTCTTAACTTAGTCTGAGCGATGTTCGAAAACCGACCAACATAGGGAAGTTTATAATAGTGCGAAGAAGGTTTACTGGAGTTAGAAGAGGCGTTCTGCCCAGTAGGAGAAGGATTATTTTTCTTCGCTAGATACCTGTAAATGATCTTGTCTATGACCCAAGATGGAAAACAATTTTTCCGTAGCAAGAAAATAAGTTTCTTGGCATCCAGATGAAAACCAACCCAGGAATTATTGATCTTATATGCTCTGTCAATCAATGTTCTGACTAAACCTAAATACCAAGTTAAGATCAAAGAGGCATTGCATATTAAGTGGAAAAACCCATTATTAATCAGCAATTGAAACATCTAGAATTGTCTCTTTCCTTTTAATTATGTTGTTCCTTGGTCTTTTATTTTATTATTATTATTATTTTATTTATTTATTTATTTATTTTGATCTAGTCAAGCGCGCGCTATTTACATTTTTCACGTTTTTAACATTCAAATGTAACGTAAGCCCTGACACATAATTTGTAACGTACCTTAATATAAATTCAAATATACAACCGTTAAATGCTCATTTGCAACTGAAGATGACACGAGAATGTCGAAACATGTCTTGTAAATTTAAACTCAAAATTGTTGTTTCTTTTTTGAGAGTTATTGTCACTGCTGTCTTTACGGTCCTTTTGGTAATAATAGTTGAGTTGAATAAAGACTTATGCATGACTAGAGCTCTGCGTCCATGAGTAGAACTCTCTATCGCAATATTACCGAACCCTGGAACTCGACACCTATTAATGAAAAAAATAACACGTAGAAGACGCCCATTATATTTTGTGAGGCGTTGCAACACACATCATCATATCGCTGGTAGCATCCGGAGGCTATATGGAGCAAATCGTGTGTTCTGATTGGCTACCCGAGCGGGCAAGATGGGTGCCCGCTTGGGAGTGCTTGCTTTGACAGCATTCAAGAAGAGAATTGCTAGGGCGGTCTTACAAAGTTCGTAATTTTTGCGCAATGTCGGCGATGTAGTCTCAAAAAGTGGCAGAAGACAGTCAAAACAAAGAAAACATAAACGACTCAACAACAACAACAACATTTATTTAAACACGATAAAAATTACAGCGGAGCTGATGTGGTCATGTATTTAATAATCAACCTAATTATCCTATTAACCTAATATGGTCGTGTATATAAAAATTAACCTAATTAATTAACCTTAATTTAAAATCAACCTAATTGACCTAATTAACCTAATACGGTCGAATATTTAAAAATTAATTAAAATATTATTCATCTATAAATTTAACTAAGCGTATGAGGTTTTGTGTTTTAGAGAATGTTTAAATAAGCTTTTGCTTAAGATTGCACGCGTATGATTGTCAGGAGAATTCCATAGAGATGCGGCCTTGTAACAGGTGGACTTGCGAAGAACTTCAATGTTTGGTTTTGGTAATAAAAAGGTCAATTTTTGGTAATAAAAAGGTCAAGTTATAGTTGCACACATATTTCGCAAACAGCTTCATAATGGGAGCGGGTAAAAAGTTATAGAAACAGTCATGTGCCAAGATAAGTAACCTATGTTCGTATAAATTTTTAACAGTGTGCCCCTTGCATTGGGCTAAGACCAGATCACTAGGTGTGTAGGCCATAGATGATCTTTGCGGCACGTACAGGTATCCTCTCCAGCTCATCAAAGAGCGATTTGCCGCAGGAACCCCATAAAATCAACCCATAGGTAACAGATGGTAGAATTACTTTGAAATAAAACTCAGCTCACGCTTGAAACTTGAGAAGGTTCAACTTTTGTGAAAAGGACTTAATCAACTCTTTTACGTGAGCGTTCCAATTGAGGTCACTATCAACTTCTACTCCTAAACACCTAGATGATTTAACTTGAGTGATCACACTGTTCCCAATAACACTGGTTGTAGCGGCCCAACAAACCGGCCACGCATTAAAATCATATACTCGGTTTTACCAGGGTGGGGTATGAGGCGGTTAAGGCAGCACCAGTCATACAACTTCTGAAGGATAACGTTCAAGACAACAGCGACCATATCAGGAGAAGACGCAGCCGTATAAATCGTAGATTCTATCTTTTGTGCTGCAACAGTTGGCTTTTATTCCTACCGGGCTCTCAAATTAAGCAAGTCATTTTTGAATATTAGTAAGGCGAAACATTTTTGCTATTGAAGAAATATCCCTCATTAGCCTATCTAGGTCAAGACGCCTAGATATTTTCCACGTTCATTTTACGTGTTTATGTACCCCGACTTCGTTTAGGTCCTCTAAAACGCGTAAAAGAACTCGGCCAAAATAAAGCCATCTGACCAGACATCTTAACTTTCCTCCTGGTTGATAACGCATATTTGTTGATGGGGTCCTGATTTTGTAGAAAAGTAGTCTTAAACTACAAAACGGAAACCTTTGCCAAAACGCTTAGTCAGGCCGCAAAACACCGTGATGATATTGTTCGTTACGCTTTGTTGTCTAACCGTCCATACCTCGTCCTTATAAGGTTCTTCAAAACAAAAAACTATCTACATGATGTATTTGGGCGCCGGCGAAGCGTTCAGGCAAGGGTATTTGTTTTGTATTTTAACCCAGCTTTTTCAAGAAAACGAAGACCCAATCGATAACGTCTATTTCAACATCTCTCAAATCATAGCGAGTGATATCATGTATTTCCTGAAAAGCGTTTTCGCGAACGTCTTCGCTTTGTAGTTTCATCCCAGCTTTTTTCGCAGACAAGGACCCCTATCAATAATTTGTATTTCAACGCCCCACAAAGTGTAAAGTGCGATATTTCGGTTGTGGTTCTTAGGTCTTCGGTCTCTGATCAGTGTTTGATCTTCAGTTCGTAGATACTCTCAATGCCACTGCTATCGAGATTATACCTGAGTAGACAAGTAAACAAGTGCTTGTGCTTGGAAGGTAAATCTGCCCCGGATTAAACCAATTAGTTCGCATGATATCGAATCGCAAAGCTGTGACAAACTGCTTGGGTTTATTCGATCAAGTATGTCAGAAAATACCAGGCTAGTTAATAAGATGGTTGATCCAAGAGAAAAGACAACTTACTACATACGATCACACATGCGGTCATCAATGGGAGATGCTTAGGATTCGAATTAGCAAAGAAACATTTTTTGAAGAAAGTTGGAAACAGAATTCTATGACTTATTGCAATTCAGTAAGATCCCCTGGATAATTATCAGCTTTTTGTTCTACCCCAAAAATCTTCCAGAGGCTCAGCTGGCCACTGAGGGAATTCCAGTCGTTTCGCCTGGGAGTCGTTTCGCTAACGACACAGTTCGCTGATGTTTTAGGTGGTTTCGCTAACCTTTCAGGTCAGTTGATTGACTTTTCATAGGTTCTTTCGCTAACTTCATAGATAATTTCACTAACATTTCTTTCTAGTTTTGTTTTCTTTAAAAAGTCGTCTCAAAATCGACTCCGTCGATGAATCGAATCGATTTTGTAGATGTATCGAATCGAGAGCAATTTGTCTTGGATCTACTTGTATCAAATCGACCTAACTTCTCTACGACTTTGCGGTCGATTAAAAGTCGACCAAATTCTGCCTAACTTATCATGATCTTAGCAATTAGACAATAGGACCACTCCATCGAAAATCAGGGTAATTTAGCATCCAGTCCGCACACCCGCGATACAGATCTTTCAAATAGTTCTGACCAAGAATTGTCATGGCCACCAAAACCTGCCAAACTATGCGAGGGTGCAGTCAATATTCCAACAAAACTTGATGCTTTTCTTTTAACACTCACGTAACTGGCGATCGCGCCGCGGAGGAGGAGAAAGAAATGCCCGATGACGAATGTTCTTAGGCATGAGGACGATGGGGGTGAGGAAGATTTAGGAAAACCAAAAAGAGATATAGTTGAGACAATTATGAAATCATTATTCCTCCACGTGAATTTGGTCCTCTTATTCCGGCAGATTAGTGAACTTCGAGTACTCTCATTTTTCGGATATTTCGTCATAACTGTATCCTTCTTGAACTTAAGGGAGTTTTTTTTTAGATTGAACAATCAGGTTTCCTTAATTCTGTAACCGCCAGAGCCGTAAAGGCCATTAAGACGTTTCAAAGCGTAGAGCGCATTCATTGCGGTAACGTTCTTTTGTTTAGCATGATGATAATAATAATAATAATAATAATAATAATAATAATGGTTTATTAACAGATCCACTAGGTGGCTCTTCCCTGTTGAAATACATCAATTGCAGTTAAAATAAATCAAGTTAAGTTATTCACAGATTACGCAATATGCAATTAAAAGTAGAAGTAGGATTAAGTAGAAATTATAGCAAAACTAACTAATCACTCTGTACTCTAGTACATAAAAAATTCCTTGAAAGTCTTAGAAAGGTTCTGTAATATTTACAGTTTCTAAGAGATTCTGGTAAATTTGTTAAATAGCTTCGGCGCGTTATCTTGGAAAGTGCTGTTTTCGGTCGGGACCACTAATCTAATTGAATTGCTTGAATGCAGTTCCTTGCGGCATTCCTGTTTTATTATTTAAGATAATCTGGCCAAGTCTCAATTTTATGCAAAGCTTTAAAGCATGATTTTAGGAGGTTCAAATCTCTTCTCTCAATGATTGGAAGCCATCCGATTTTAAGTACATCCCGAAAGTTCTTAATATAGTGACCGAGTACAAAACTGGCGGCAGCAAATTGAACTCGTTGCAAACGGCGAAGTAAGAATTGTGGTAAAGGGTAATTAATTTTTGACAAAATAAATATTTCTACCTGTTGCTTTCTAATCTCATATTTGGCAAGGTATTTCAATTTTCTTAGTATCGATAGAGTGGCGTAGCATCCAGATACCGCGTGCTTGATGTGATCGTCCCACTTAAAATGTTCATTGATGTGAACTCCAAGCAGTTTGCAAGATTTAATACGTTCTAGTTCATAACCACTGACTACGATGTTAGGATCATACTCGTCGAGGTGATGTACTCTGGACATTTGCGAGGTGGATAGGATCATGACCTTGGTTTTGTCATTGTTAAAGGCGAGGGTACTCTGCTTAGACCAGGCACTTAGTTTATTAATTGATTGGGAGATAGTGTTTCTACAGTTATTTAGGTCAGATATTTTAGCATGATCGTAGATTGTTGTGTCGTCCGCATACTGGAAGCATTTGACATTTACGCTCTCCTGAAGATCAGCAACATAAATATTGAATAACACCGGAGCCAAGATGGAGCCTTGCGGAACCCTAAAATTCACGTTTGTAACCTCCTAGCACGTGTCATCGATCTGTACAAATTGTTTACGATGCGTAATATAATTGAGTGTCCATATCAGGAAGTCTCTGGGGAAACCTAGTTTACTCATCTTGGTGATAAGATTTCCGAGACAGATCGTATCGAAGGCTTTGGAAAAGTCGGCTAAGATCATCATAGTCATGGTTTTTACTATATCGTCTCGTATAGCTTGAGGTACAGTAGTAATCGATTGTCCCTTTGGATAGGCAGAAATGTTATTGTTGACAACATTGTTCTTATCAATAAAAACAGACAGTTGACGGAAAATCAGTCGTTTATGATAAACCTTTGAAAGCACTGGTAATATTGATATAGGTCGTAAGTCCTTCTCGGATTTATTTTGGCTCCGTTTAGGAATCGCGCAGACGCGCGCGAGCTTCCAAGCAAATGGAAAGTACAAGTTCTTGACGTAGGTGTTGATGACATCAGTAAGCGGAGACCCCAGATAATCTGCAACCATTTTGATCATGTTTGCAGGGATGTTATCAGGACCTGTTGAACAGTCTGATCGAATGTTGCGTAACTCATGGATGACCTCTTTAAGAGTTACGGACCTGATTTGACAACCGAAGTTTACAGGGAGTGATTGAATCAAGTTTATAATTGAGGCGTAATCATCAACATGGTGGGCATGGTGGGCGTTCACGCCAATGGTGCGTAGGTCACACCATTACGCATATCTTTTTCCAAGAAAACTTTAGGGACTCCTCGGATGTTTTCCTAAAAATACCCAAAGTGCAGTTAACACCGCCCTACCCCGTCGGAGTCCTGGATTGTTGATTCCCTGGATGTTGTCTCGTAGAATGTTTCCACGCCACAAAATTACATCCCGCATTTAGCCTCCTGACCAATTAAACAAATTTTAAGCAAGGCTATTCAAGCAAATATGAAATAAATATAGTTTAGATCTGCTTGGCTTCCTGGGCATTTTATTGAAGCTTCAAGGATATTAAAAAAAATGGCGTTAATTTTATTTACCTCTCCTTTATTCGACGGTGGAAATTATGAGATAGCATAGGTCTCTAACAAACAAAAGCACCCCAACACATTTTCAGACTTTTCTTGTTAAGAGCCGTTAACCAGTTCTTTGAGGTTTTCTTTAATTCTGTAGCCCTCAGAGCAGTAAACGGTACAGCCTTTGCGTTCCAAGGCGTCGAGTACATCCATTGCGGTAACAGTCTTTCGTTTGGCATGATGGGCATAGGTCATAGCATCACGGATATCGTTTTCCAAGAAAATTATAAGGACTCTTTGGATCTTTTCGTAAAAATGCCCAGAACTGCAATGAACACCGCCCTGCCCTGTCGGATTCCTGGCTTTGTGATTCCCTGGATGTTGTCTCGTACAATGTTTCCATGACACTTTGTGCCTTCTTTTCCTCAACCTTTACTTTGTTTACCGCATCCAGACATGACTTTCTTTTCTTATGACTGTTGTTGTTGTTGTCTTTTTTACTCTGCGATCGAGCTTTGGAATGTGGAAAATGTAGCAGATACGGAGAGCTTGTTGGCTCTGGCCAAATCCTATGGTGCGTGGCTTGAGCTCTTTCAGGAAGCATAACATTGGACAGAATATTTCCTCTCGTGACAATTAACAGCCTGAGCACCGACTCCTTCTTTTTGTCCAGCTTACGAAAAAAAAAAGAAAGTCTTTGACACTACTGAAGTTTCGTAAGAAATCACCTTTAGGAAAGTTTGTCCCGGTGAATCTTTGATCAATCATTCGAGATGGCTATGCGTAATCTACGTCAATTGATATCATCCCGCGTTTAGGCCCTTGCTTAATCAAATAAATTCAAAGCAAGTCCATTCAAACAAATGAAATAAATATCGTTGGGGTCGGCTTGGTTTCCTAAGCATTTTATTGAAACTTTAAGGATATAAAAAACATTGTCGCTAGCTTTATTTGCCTCTCCTTTGTTCGACGGTGGAAATTGTGAGATTGCACAGGTATCTAACAAACAAAAGCAGCCCGACACATTTGCAGCCTTTCATTGTTTCGCTGTCACATTTTTAGTGGGAAAATTGCAAATTGCTTATATTTGACTCCTACGTATCAAGACGCATTTGACTTTAAATAGTATATTCGCTGATAAGAACCTTTTTAAATCCGCTCCAGTCCTTACTATATGTAGCCATCCTTGTTCCTTAGAGCAACAAAACAGTTTGGTTTTCAGGCAGAGTTCATTTTAAGACAGGCGACTCAAAGCACTTCATTAGTGTTAGCGCTAACATAAACATTAGGACAAAGCTTGAAAACAGTGTAAGTACGTCTTGTTTAAAAACAAAATAAAATCTCTTCTCGACTTCTCAAAATAAAATAAAATAAAATCTACAAAATGAAATCTCTAGGTTTCACTATCATTGTTGCCTACCAAGACTTATCAACAAATGCGTTGGCTCCTAAAAAAGCCGTTTATAACTTCTTTGAAGTTTCTGTAACTCTGTAGCCGCCAAAGCTGTAAAGCGTACAGCCTTGGCCTTTCAAGGCGTAGAGCACATCCACTGCAGTAAGGGTCTTTCGTCTGGCATGATGGGCGTAGGCCACACCATCACGGATATCATTTTTTAAGAAAACTTTAGGAACTCTTCGGATATCTCCATGAAAAATCCCAGAAATGCAGTTAACACCCCCCTGCCCCTCGGAGTGCTGCCTTTGTAATACTCGTATGGTATGATGGGCGTAGATCACACCATCACGAATATCTTTTTCCAGCAAAGTTCTTTTTAGGTCCCTGACCAATTAAAACAAATTAAAAGCAAGTCCATTCAAACAAATAAAATAAATATAGTTGGGATCGGCTTGGTTTCCTGGGCATTTTTTTGAAACTTCACGGATATCAAAAACATTGCCGTTAGTTTTATTTCCCTCCCCTTTGTTCGACGGTGGAATTGTGAGATTGCATTTAGTCTTTCGTTTGGCATGATGAGCGTAGGTCACACCATCACGGATATTGTTTTTCAAGAAAACTTTAAGGACTTAAACTGACAACCCTGCCTCTTCGGACTGCTGGCTTGATGATTCCATAGATGTTGTCGCGCAGAATGTTTCCATGACATCTTGCTGCCTCTTTTTCCTTACCTTTACCTCCTTTACCACATCCAGACATGATTTTCTTCTCTTGTTATTGTTGATGTTGCTTTTTACTTTGCAATCGAGCTCTGGAATGTGGAAAATGTAACAGATACAGAGAACTTATTGGCCCTGGACAAATTCTATTACGTGTGGCTTAAACTCTCTCGGGAAGCATAACATTGAATAAAATATTTCCTCTCTTGACAGTTTACAGCCTAAGCATTCACTCCTGCCTCTTGTCCAGCTTACATATAAAGAGGAAGCTTTTAATAATACTGAAGTTTCACATAAGAAATCGCCTTTAGGAAAGTTTGTCCCGGTGCATATTTGATCAAACATGTGAGATGGCTATGCGTAATCTGCGTCAATCGATGACATCCCACATTTAGGCCCTTTACTAATTAAACAAACTTAAAGCAAGTCCATTCAATGAAATAAATGTAGTTGGGATCGGCTTAGTTTTCTGGGCATTTTATTGAAACTTCAAGGATACAAAAAACACTGCCGTTAGTTTTATTTCCCTCCCCTTTGTTCGACGGTGGAAATTGCGAGATTACATATGTGCCTAACAAACAAAAGAACCCCGACACATTTACAGCCTCTTATTGTTTCGCTGTCACTTTTTTAAGTATGAAAACTGCAAATTGCATATATTTCACCTCTACGTATCAAGACGCATTTGACTTTGAATAGTACTTCGTTTCGAAACAAAATAAGATCTCTTCTCGACTTCTTTTATACGTATAAACACCATTAGACTTGAATGTTTCACTATTACTGCTGCTTATCACGACTTTTCCCAAATGCAATGGCTTCTAAAACAGTCGTTGATTATTTCTTTGAGGTTTCTTTAATCCTGTAACCGCCAAAGCTGTAAAGCGTACAGCCTTAGCTTTCAAAGCGTAGAGCACATCCCCTGCGGTAACGGTCTTTCGTTTGACATGATGGGCGTAGTTCACAGCATCACGGATATCGTTTTCCGAGAAAACCTTAAGGACTCTTTGGATCTCTCCGTAAAAATGCCCAGAAATACACTTAACACCGCCCTCCCCCGTCGGATTCCTGGCTGTGTGATTCTGTGTGTTGTCTCGTAGAATATTTCCATGACGCTCGGTGCCTTTTTTTCCTACATATTTGTTTGTTACATATTTCGACCTAAAATTAAAGCTTAACCACATTGACGTCAAATGAAAGCACAGGTAGTCCATGCTCGCACAATAAGCCCAGTAAATATGTTATGTCGCACAATGGGCGACATAATGGGAAGAAACGGTCGTATTCTTAAACTAGTTGGGAAGAAATTCAACTTCGCCTCGCTTTAGCATTTTTCCCTTTGAATCTTGTGGGGCTTTAGTGATCCTAGTGATTTTCTAGTGATTCTAGAGGGAAAAGCAGTGGTTGGACGTTGCCAGTACAAGTAAGTGATGTTTCTACAATCTTAGCAGAAGTCATCATTTGAGTCAAGTCTAAAGTTGTTGTCATTCGAGTGCTGAAAGTGCGTTTGTCGTGAGCTGATTGGCCAGTTTTGCGGTAAGATTGAAGTGGCGTAAGTTGGTAGTGATTGGTAATTTTTTTTTCAGTTGGTAATGTTAGGTTGTTCAGGTTGGTTAATTTGTTGTTGCAAATGTACCGATCACTCCGCCACGCCATTTTCTAATGAAAAGGGACGAACCGAACAACAAGATCAAGTGCTTCGACCACCATATCTCCCAAGAACCTCAAATAAGACTGCCAGGAACCTCAAATAAGACTGACTAAAGTCGAAAGACTTAATTCAGAGGATATCTGCGGGATAGAGCAGGATAACTGTTTCATTATTCAACACATTGATCGCAAAGTACAATTTATTGAGTTTGTCAATTGGCAGAAAAGCTGACAAAGTCCGCCATTTTCTCCTCGACACAAGAAATGACGTATATCACTCGACGAAGATTGAGAGAGCCATGACCACATTTAGACATTGTCACAATGTGTTGAATAATAAATTTGAATGATTTGAAAGGTATTATCAACTAGCGTCGCTCACCAAAAAGCATGAATGGCTACGGAATGAAGCTGAACGTTTGTCTCAGGAGACTTTATGGTGGGATATTTAATAAACTTTTTGCCCCCACCGGCTCCCAGAAGAGGAGTTGGAGTTCGAGCTCCCCGATTTCAAAAGATGAATTTCCAGGGCGTTGTTAGTGCAAGGATGTTCAAGTATCGTGTTAAGAGTGCATAAATTAAGTTAATTCTAAGTCTTGTTAATTATCAATGCGACAAAAATCGAACGTGTTGTAAACTTGCTCTATTTTCCTCTACGGCGATTGTAGTTACGTGATCATGAAAGTGGCAATTAAAGGCTTGAAATTTTTACCCCTGTTGCTCTTCCGACTTAAGCACTTCCAACTGCGCGACATGTTTCTAGTACACTTTTATCTCTTCAAATAAGTGCGCATAGTGTGGTAATTGCAGGTCTTTGTCTGGTGTTCTATTCAACGAATATACGCATCATCTGTATCATCACCCTCGTCAGGGTCACCCGAGACAATCCATAATGCTGAAAAGATATTATGAGGGGGATCGTTCTTTCGAAAGGAGTGATAACATTTGCAACGTATGAAAAAATATCTCTGGTCACTATAACTTTAAATTTCCTTAAGAAATTCATCCTTTAGAAAAGTTGTAACTTTTTTGAGCCCGGTTGTTTTCAGCCCTTTGCATTTGTCTCCCCTGCATTTTAGCCAAAAAAAACCTCAGGCCGTTGTTGTTGATCTCTGTCATGCATTCCTTGGGACACCTGTTTTTCTGCTAACGATGTGAATTATGGTGTGGCAGCTTTCCAAGATCACAGCAGTCAATCCACATATTCCCCAGTCTAAACTCAGACACTCTTCCAGACCCCCTTGGATAGATAACGATGTAATGAAGTTGGTACGAAAAAAGAAAGCCCTTCGGAAGCGTTCAAAACGCCATGAGGATATCGAATTGATTTCAAAGTCTAAACTGTTAAGGAAACAAACAAAGAGATTGATCTCATTAAAATATATTCCTTTATTTAAAATCACTCTCAGAAGACCTGAAGATCAATCCGAAGAAGTTTTGGACGTTCCACTCTTTGAAATCGAGGAGTAGACGGATACCTCCAGTTGTCACGTATAAATGTAAGTCTGTTAGTGATCCAGCAGAGAAGGCGTCATTGTTTAATGATTTTTTTTCTTCCGTGATCACACCTGACTGTGTTGATATTGCAGGATTACAAAATGACGTGGTACATCCTGACTTGCTAACGGCAGTGTCAGCAACAGCCTCTGAAGTCCAGAAAATTTTGGCTAAGTTAGATGTAAGCAAGGCGACAAGAGCTGATAACATCCCAGCGAGATTCTTAAAAGAATGTTCACTGGAGCTCTCATACCCACTGTCGACTCTTTTCAATAACTAGGTGTGGTTCCTCAGGTGTGGAAAAGAGCTAACACTACACTTGTTTTTAAGACTGATATCAAGAACCTAGTTGAGAATTATCGATCAATCTCTTTGTTGTCTATTCCCAGCAAGTGCCAGGAGAGGATCGTACATCAAGCAATTTTGGACATGTAGCTCCATATCTAAATGACTGGCAACATGGTTTTATTACAGGTCGATCCTGTGTTACTCAGCTAGTGCTGTCTCATCATCAGTGGACTAAAGCCTTGGATGCAGGGAACCAATTCGATATAGTCTTCTTGGATTTCAGTAAGGTTTTTGACAAAGTGTCTCATGTTATCTTACTACAGAAGTTATGTAACTTTGGTGTCTCTGGTTGCTTTCTGAACTGGTGCAGAGACTACTTAATGAATAGTGAACAACAGCTAGTAATAGATGGAGCAAGTTCTGACTGGCGCACTATCCCCTCAGGGGTACCCCAGTGTCCATCTTAGGCCAATTGTTTTTTGTGATATTTATTAATGATCTGCCTGATGCTATTTCCTCTGGGAGTATGGTGGCACTGTATGTAGATGACTGTAAAACCTCAAGAGTTATCCACCGTCCATGCGATCACGAATTATTTCAGGAAGATCTCAACAATCTGGCCTCCTGGGCTAGAAAAAATCAAACGTGCTTTAATACAAAGAAATGTAAGTTATTGCAGATCACTCAAAAACAATCTAGTAGTAGAAACTTTATTAAAGTGTCAAAAACCGTCTAGCCAGGGAACAAATCCCCTACTAATTTGGGGACACCAGTCTCCAATCTCTGCTCCTCTACTACTGGATGGTACTCCCCTTGAAGCTACTACTGAGCTCTCTGATCTTGGCTTACTAACTGATTAGAAATTGGCATGGAACTCTCACATAGACAAGATCGCTAGCAAGGCGAATAAAGTACTTGGTTTACTCAAAAGAAATTGCAGAGATTTGAGAGATCTTCCTACGCTCAGAACTCTTTATTCTGCCCTGCTTAGGCCTCAACTTGAATATGGCTCTGTTGTATGGTCACCCTTCACTGCCAGAAATATCATGACTTTGGAAAGAGTGCAACGTCGAGCTACGAAGTTTATTGTAAAATGTGAAGATGACTATGATACTCGCAACTCCAAGCTTAATCTGCTGTCCTTGGAGCATAGACGATTTCTTTTTGATGTGTTAATTTCTTACAAAGTTTTGAATGGTTATGTTGACATTGATATCTCTTCAACTGTTCAGTTTTACTCTGATACTGCTCGATACCCTTTCAGAGAGAGAGATGGACTTACTTTAAAGAAGAATTACTCCCGTACAAACACTTTTAGGTTTAGTTTTCTTAATCGTATTGTTGATAGGTAGAATTCACTCCCATTTTAAATTAGATCAGCGTCTAGTATCAAGTTTTAAGCGTGGTGTGAGGAACTTCTTACTGAATGAATCCCAACTACACTGGTAAAATTACCGAAAACTCATAGTCACATATTTTAGAATTTTTATATCAGATTTTAATTAATTAGAATAATTATATATTAAATATATTTTCAAACTACATATTTAGTTAGGTGGTCTATCTGAGGATGGGGTCTTGGACTCTTTTACAGACCATCCTTACGGCATTTCCTTTGTTACAAGTACTTATTTTATTTTGTTAATTGCCATTAAATTGTAATAAATAAATAAATGGGTTTCTTCCCTTTAAAGACCCCCCGGGAATGTCTTCTTCACTCAAATTAACTGCAAAACTCGACGCCATTTTTACAACAGAACATTCCACAAGATATCCACGCTATGTAAGATCAAAAATAAAATAAATAAATGAAATAAATAAGAATAAATAAGATAAAAAAAATAATAAAACTATCGACATTTCCACAATCCACAACCTTTCGAACAAAGCCTACAGCGTCGTCAGGTCGACCGATGCCTCCTAAATCTCGTTTTCAGTTGTGAACTTGGTTAAGGTCTCAACCGCTCGTCCGCCATTCATGAATAAGGTGCATAACTACCAGGCGAATCTCAGATAAATTTTTTCGGTGGGCAAAGCCCACCATTATGGGGACGGGGATTCAGCTAAGCCATGGTGTCACCTTATTGCTCCGAAAAGCCTTAGTGTGCATACTATTATTACTATTTTTTTCTACCACAAATCATTAACTACGATTTACAAGTAATCAATCAATAATTACACAAGAATTGCAACATTACATTACCTTACAAATTTGTCAACAAATAAAAAAGAATAAGGAAATGTAGCGAGAAAACCCAATATTACTTAAATCATCTGTTTAGAGAGTACTAGGCTCAGTTGTCTTGTCTTTTCAGTGACAACTATCACACAGTTAGGTAACTGTAACACCCTTCCACCCAGTTACCACTGATTCAGCCTTTAATTCTCTGGCCGAAGTATCAAATTTCAGATTTATGACTGCCGGTTCGAACCTTGTTTTGTTGTTTCTGTTTCACTGAATTGTTAGAAATTGTTGTCATCTAGAACCAAGTAATATACCCAGGATACGACATTTAGAATGATAAACGTTGGTAGGAAGATATAACGAGACCATTTATCTAAAGTGCTGCTTTCATTCTCCGTAACAGTCAAATCCTCCTGCGCCCATGAAATGGAGGCTTTGTTTTCAACATCGGCAGCCGGTCGCAAATTAGGAAACTCTTCACTTGATGTTCTTTCAGGAGAGGATATTTCCTCTGGATATCGAAATTTCTAAAACAAAAAGTTAAGTAGATACAATTGATTACGGATATTTCAACTATCGTAAGATCAATAAAGCAACTGAATGATTGAGTTAAGGAATCAGTAATGAACTTCGCCGAGAGTATTGTATTCTCTCTACAGTAAAGTTTTGAAAAAACATTTAAGTAATCACCTCTACAAAAGGAAAACAAAGCCGGTTAAGTCTTCAACCAATTGGAATCCATGTCGATCTCATTAATTCAAATTGGTTCTTTATTTCTTTTTCGTCTATTGACTAATTTACTCTTCAGACCCCACCTTATAACATTTTCAAAATTATAAATGACACCTACATTCCTTCGTTTTGAACGAAACCTGCTTGTGTAGTTGACCACAGCATATTCGGCGAAAGAACCAGAAACCAACAAGTAACAGACAATTAGGTACCAGTCCAATGCCCTCATATAAGACACTACCGGTAAAGAGTCTTGCCCGAGACCCATGATAAGCGTGGTCATCGTGAGAACTGTTGTAATTCCAAGGGATATTCGAGCGGGAACCGAGTTCTTGTCAACGAAAAAAGACAGCCAGGAAACAATTACTACCAACATCGCGGGAACGTAGACTTTTGCCAAGAAAAAGCTTAAGCGTCGAACGAAAATGAAGCGAACACCAAGGTACGAGAAGTGACCTAGAATGTGAATGTGAAACGTCGCATAAGGAAGATTCCGACCGCATTCCATTCACTCTCACGTTTCACCCTCACAACCACTCAGTTAAATCCATCATTCTTAAAAACTTTAAATTACTTCAAAACGATCCAGAGACAAGCACTATCTTTTCGCAGCCTCCGCTCATTTCATTCAAACGCGACAAAAACTTAGGCAATTTTTTGGTCAGAAGTTCTTTTCAGACTAATGAGCAACCAGGCACTTTTAAATGCGCTCGTGCACGATGCAAAACGTGTCCTTTCATTCACAACACTGATAAAATATCGGGACCTAAACGATCCATTAAGATCACCGATCACTTCACGTGCACCTCCGCTAATGTAATCTATTGCATAACTTGCACTTATTGCAAAAAGATATACATCGGCGAAACAGGCAGAAGACTAGGTGACCGATTCCGAGAACACCTTCGAGACGTGGAAAGGAATGACAAGGACACATCGAAACCAGTCGCTAGACATTTTAATTTACCTAATTATTCTAAGCAACATATGGCAATCTGCGGTCTTTCCTTGCACTTAGGTGGCACGGAAAGCCGTAAAAATCTTGAACAAAAGCTCATCTTTCAAACCGGCAGTCTAAATCCCACAGGGATCAATGAACGCTTTTCATTCCACTAATTTATTCATGTTTTTCTCGTTGCCATGCACCCACCAATAACGTAGCTCCATTTTCTGCCTTTAAAAGCACACACAACCCACAACTCCTCTATTCGCTCCGACGAAGGGCTAACGCTCGAAACGTCAGCTTTTGTAATCATTACGGTGGCCAATTTACCATTTCAACTTTGTTGATATATCCAAATTAGAATGTGAAAGGATATACTTGTAGATACAGAAAGAAAATCGTGATTTTAAATATCACCACAGTTGAGCGACTTTATGCAAAGACTGTTTTTCCATGCAATGATGTTACTGGAGTGTGTTCTTATGAGTTTAAAGGTTTAACTAAAGTTATGCTTCACCCGTGGCGTAGGATCTTGTTCCGTTTAGATAGCGAAATGTTTTGAGGGAAAACTGTGCGTTTTCTTTAGCGTTTCCATATGAAACAAACTCATCATTCCAGCTGTAAATCAGATCCCTTGTTGTGAAACCATCTAAAATAATAATAAAGAAATGAAATCGGTAATTTAAGTGTTACCAGAACATGTCCTAAAATGGACGGCTGACTCAAATACTTATCTTTCAAAAGGTGAGCAAAAATTAAAATATTTTCTGGGTGGTGATCATTATACCATTACTGAAAATTAATTAACTAACAACTTGCGAAATAGAGGTTGCAAATCTGTGTATCCATTGGGAACTTCCTGAAGTCCATCTCACAGGAACAGGTTAAGGTTAATCTAACAAAACAAAAGTATAAGACAATTTTGTTTTACCTTTCTTTTCGTTTTCTCTGGCTGTTGCTTTCGTGTATTAGTCAATAAGGAAGTATAGAAAAGGGTAAAAAACAAAGATTGAATTGCAGTTGAGCAGCCAAACTAGCAGATTTTAGATGAAGTTTTTATTCACAGAGTCCGTAAAAACGGAACGTCCTGTACTCCACTACAACATCTCCTCTATGACATCGAAGGTTTTTTCATTCCAATTATGATAATGAATCCCTTATCAGTTTTACACACCTGGTACTGACCAACACACGCCCGTCAGGATTAAGACGCAGGAACTTATTCAAAACTGTTAAATGGTGTAGTCTACCGTCGAAGCCATTTTCAAAGTATGTGTCTGGTTGCCATAAGACGTTGGGGAGTTCACCACTGAAAGTTACCGGCTGGTTGAGATTAGGGAATGCTAATCTGTCGTCTTTCCAGTATTGCCGGAAATACATCTCCATTGTGTATTCCTTACAGGTCGACCGAAAAAAAAATCATTTACAACTCTAGGAAATGATCATACCTTTACCATGGCCGTAAAAGTGGAACAAAAGGAGCTCTGATCATAAAAGTCGATGTGTTTCATTGTCCAGGAAATACGAATTAAGGTTAACCATGATTTTATCTTACCATATCTGACTCTCTAAATTTTCCAATATACACAATGTGAATGCCAACTTTAACTTGCACTGCTTCACCTAGAAAAAAATATGTTCAAATACGGAATGGTCGACAAAGTGAAACATTGTGAGTAAAAAGGATTTATAAAGAAGATAACTACTGGCAAATATCTTACCTCCTGACATCGGTCGCAGTAGTTTTAAATGGCGTCTGTTTTCCTCGTCATTCAAAAACTTTGTGAAGTTTTCTATTAAATCATTGTGCTCAAGGTCTCTGCTTGATTAAGAAAATCGAAACAAAATCATTCTGTAAATGCACGTTGACTGTAAGAGTTGCCAAATCCTTTATTATACGGGTCAGTGGCAAATACAAGTAAAACTATTACGTGTAAGCAATTACCAATACAAATATACAAATGATCGCCATTTGTATAAACACTGCTTTTGCTGCAAAAGTTGAAAAGGTAGCTATACTCAAGATCATCAGAAATCACTTTTAAGGTTAATCCCAGCATAAAAAAATAGCATTATTTGATATGGCCCTGATTGGTGCTTTGCTCGTATTGTTGCGTGATTGACAGACGATACTTCGGTCGTCGGATGACAGTTGTTCAATAAAAGCTTTAAGAAGACCTCTTTCATGAATGGCAGCCCTTACCTGTGTATGGAAACTATTCCTTTCTTGCAATAATTAAGCCTCCCAGTACAGAATTTAGCTTCACTCAGCAACCGATTTCCATTCTTTACTGCTTTAGCCATAAACTCCAGAGAATACGAACATATTCTCTAGCCACAAATTAATTAAGTTTGAGAATTAGAAAGTTAAAGTGCCCCTGAGACGAAAATTGACCATTTTATTTTGGCCTAAATTGTTTACATAATGTTGAATTGGGTCAAGTTAAGACCCTTTTTGCCATTAAAAACTCAAAACAAACCTTCGATGACCAATTTTTACCGCTTCAAAGTCGTCCAAAAATCGTCCGCCATTGCTGAAAACATGTTCCAGCCGAGCCCGCAGAAACGTCATCACACGTCAAAGGCTCAACAACCTTATGCTTTGCTTTGTCACAACTCTCTTTGTTCGCTGCACAGAGAATCACACATATTATTTTTTTGAGAACTGTTTCGTAGTCAGTCGGGAAATGTCGACTTTTTCAGTCGATGGATTGTCCCAGAAATCATCTGAAGCTTCTGTGGATAGTTTTGCGCCGACAAACGATGAATTTTTGCCATGCGAATAAAGATAAACACAGAACGGCACGGACTCCCCATGTGGCTTTTGTGGTCGGATCGCTTTATCGCCTTCGAACTGTATTTTTGTTTGTCGCAAGGAATTTACCTTTTTTGTAAGAAATCATCGTGTGATTAGTAAAAATAGTTTTCGGCAATGGCTAATTGTGTATCCGAAGGCGGATATTGGGAGTTTGTGAAAGCCATTTCTAAGCCATCGATGTGTTTTCCCCGATGCATTTGGTCAATGATCTCATTAACCCTTTCCTACGTGTCTTTTACTATCGGTGCTTTGAGAGGTTTGAAGTGAACTCTGTTGTAGAGTTGCACTTTGGCCTCTTTTGTTTTTTCTGTCTTATTCATGATGACTATTGTTGTGTTGCTTCGGTGAGGTTTAAAGCAGAGTTTGTTTCAACTCTTTTAGAGCCGTGACCTTATTGCGTTACAAAGTATTTTTTGGCTTAGATGCAGTCTGCAAGTAGCGTTATGACAATTTTCCAAGTAGCTCTGAAGGGCGATAGAAGGTTGAACCGGTGGCATTCAGTTTGATATGAAACAGAAGTGGTTCTTTGTTTTGTCCGTGAAAGGTGTAACGGAGGCGCATTCATCTTGCGAATAAATCTCGCAAAAGTTGGCCTGATTTTAAATTCGTTTGTCACGGGCGTTTTGTGATGAATTTGAGATCCTTTGATAGCACGCTGACTTGGCTGTCAGATGGTTGATAGTTTGATAGGTTTTTAAAGAAATTTTTATTTTCTCGCTGATATTAAAGCCAGCTTTTTTTTTAGAATCAGAGCACAATTATATTTTTCATCTCTTTTGTATAAAAGCGAGCTCTTTGAGGTCAGAAATCTCAATCCTCAATTCGGCTATTTTATCATTCTTATTTACAATGTTCACCGAGTACTTTCCTTTGTGTAAGTTATTCTGCCAAAGAGTTGTTAAAGGTGGATATTGATCAGCTCATATGTAAAGGTGACAAAGTCCGTGGAGGTTCGTAGACTTCGCTTTCCGGCGTCGAGATCGCACTGAGGTCGGTTTTTCTTGTCCCTTCTCTTCTTGAACGGTAGGCACTGAACCCGACAGAATTCTTCGCCTAGATCCTTCAAAGTACACAGATCTCTCGAAACAGTCCTCCGAGAAGTGTTCGGAGTAGATCATAAATATTTCTGTAGGATTGAAGTTTACTCGGCGAGGTCGCACAAATCGCATCCATTTTTCCCGCTCTGATCTATTTGCAAGGCTCCGATGCAGAGAAATACCTGCAGCATGGTCTGCACGATTACTTCAACTTTGAATAACGCATCGATGCCCAGTCACTTTTCTTTAGTTTTAGTAAGAATAGAGTAAAGCACTCTGTTAAGTTTAACGGCCCGAAAAAAGATATTTCTGGTGCTCGGTCTAAACTGAAATTTGGCAGAGTAGGTGAAGGAGACACACTGAACACGAAAATGAAAAAAAAAATGATGTACTAAAATTTTGATCTCAGGGGCACTTTAACTGTAAGTGTTAAGAGATTAAATTGCTATCAATTGAAAGTTTCTAGGTTCGTCATTTCAAGAACTGATTTGTTGCTCTCTATTTTGGTGTCGGTATTACATCTATCACAAGTTCATGTATTCTTGCAAGACATGAATAGAATTTTGATTATCTCCAACCACGAGAAAATTATTTTTCTTTAGGTGTAACGTAATTACAGAGAGAATCCTCAAAACAACTTCGAAAACTTTATTCCAAACCGGAAAATTCTGAAAACGAAATATTTTTACAATCGCTCTTTGCTTCGCTTAGCCACCTCAGCTGTAAATCTGCAGAAAGGTTCCTAAAGTTATCAGAGGAAAGGAAAGTTATCCCCTTACACCTTGGTTAAAAACGTCTAAAAAAGAACTAGCCGAGCCTTAGTATCCTGCTGATTAAAGTAAAAAGGCATTTTCAGACGCAATTTGATTTCGGCGTTTTTGTGACTCCAGTGTATAATCAGTTTATAATTTTCAGAGATACGAGTATCCTTTGGCATATTTGCTTTTCCCTTGGAGCTTCAAAATCCAGGAGTTTTGCGTTGTTGTTGTTGATTTTTTTTTTGGCTTGCCGACTTAGTTAACTACGGGTTGTAATTCAATCACAAAGCCTACGAACGTTCCTATAAGATATACGCCTCGATGAAACTTTCCCGAATTGGTGGATCACCATCTTTTCTTATTATGGTGCTATCATAGTATGGTGCTATACTGTGTGCATTCAGTGCGGTGTACTCTCTGTTAAAGCACTATATGGGCAATATTTAAAATTCTGATTTAAAATTCTTTGTGGTTAATTTAAAATTGCAATATTTAAACAGGACCCATCGCTTCCGAAGTGAAAGGAGTCAAAATTGAGTTCGTTGTGGTAAATTTTCTGCTTGAAGCTTTGCAACCTCAGCTTGAGGGTAAAATAGCATGAAGAATATCGACAGATTAATTAGTTCAATTTTAATTATACACATGGCAATAAATCAGTATTTGAAATTCATAACCAGCCGGAGACGTTCGAGATGACAAAAGCAAAATCATTTATTAAAAAGCAGGTGTGTGGTAGTTTTCCTAATAGCATAAACTTATGAAATGGGGAAGATCATACGCAGTTAAGGAAAACCATCGTTCGTCTCATTTTCATCAACAGTTAGTTAAGTGCCCAAATAGGGGGAACAAATCTGAGATTGTTAGCGAAAGGAAACAAAATCAATCTGTGTACCTTGTATACATTCCTCACACAAAGACTGTGATACTGTAGTTTCAAATTGCGCAACTCTCCTCACAAAATTAAGAGATTGTACAAATTGTGAATCTTAAGGTTTGACAAGCCGTTTGTACGAATTTTAGTGCCAATATTCATAAAAAGGTTCGAGCAAATCATATCTTTTCAATTTTATTATTTCACCTTTGCGTAATTCCGTCATTCGAATGTTATTGATTTAAACCTGACCGCACATGCTTAAGACTTATTTTATTTTCTCATACAAAGGGTTAGTCAATCATCGAATTGTTAAAAATGTAAAACACAAAGTCTGCAAAGTCTGTAAAACACAAAGTATGCAGTTTAGGTGGTATGATATATTTATCATCAAAGAAATTTAATTCACCCTTTCTCGTTGAAGGCCAAACTAGAGCATTGACTAAAAACCAGCACTGCGATTATTGCACTCCTCAAGTCAGGCATGAGGTCGTTGTGATGCCGTCACCTCTCTATGTTCAGGATTGGATAAAGATAATCCGTGGACTAACATTACTGACTCAACAAATCCAAAAATGATATTACACATTCAAAATATATGTTAATGACGCCTATTCTTCACTCACCGGAAAAAGAACATTCTGGTTCCGGTTTTTTTATTTTGCTTATAAATACGAGGCGGTGACAGCGCGCGAGGACCAAGAGGATGTAGAAGACGGATGAATTAAAATGTTGCTTTCCTACACCATTTACTTCGTGTTCTTCCGAAGACAGCCGAGTTTGCTTCTTCAGTCTGAGATGCTGAAAGGATTTCGTTTCGCCATTTGAAGGTGCCAAAAGTAAAAATATGCGATCCGAAGATTTGGATATTATGGAAAAGTGAAAGCTGCTGCGATTCGATTTCGTTATTTCCAAAAAAAAATATTCGGGGAATAAAATATTTTCTCAAGATTTCTCTTCAGAATCAAGGCAAACATATCTGAAAAAAAAAAAAAAAAAGAAAGAAATGTTTGCTATGAAATTTCAAAAGCAAACTAACCTTAAATTTTTGTTTTCATGATTTCTTTCTCAAACCTATGACATCTAATCTGCTGAGACAGATTCGCAAGCCATGGTCAACTATGAGCGACGGCAGCACATATATCTAGCTACGAAAGCCATCAGATGCCCAAATTTATTCCGAGATAAACCTTTTAGAGCAGACAAACAATACGCCACCAGCAAACCCCTTGAAATCAAAATGAAAATAAAATCACTTCGAGTGAACACTATATGATATCCAACAGGCTTCAATTCAATTTAACCTCAGCAAGTTCTATCAGTCGCACTTTAATTGAAATATTTAAATATTTTTAAATCAAAATTAATCGTCCTCCTCTGTAGTGATAGAATATTTCTATTATGCCTAAGAGAAAAAAATGATCTGGGCTGTAACGTTAATAACGGTATCGCCATAAGCAAGAGGATAAAAATCCTATGCCGGTATTAAAACTCTTTCTGATTAGAACACGGCTTATTTTTCCATTTAACAAACAGTATTTTCAAGGTTGATTCTAGTAATTATTTGTGCATTTCCAACTGACATAAAAGAAAAAAACAGGTGCTGTTCAATAACTCGGAGTTGATTACCCCAGTGAGATATCTTTCGGAGATCCAAGAGTTTTCCTTTCCACTAACAATCATGCTGATGAAAATGACGAACAAATGCTACTAAACTACTGCAAATGCTTGTGAGGCGTTTATTGGCAATTCATGGGTACAACCCGTTCCATAGTTTTAGTCCTACTACCGAATGTGCCCTATCAAAATATGTTCTGGGCTTAACAGAAAGAAAATGTTAAGTTGATTGTGAGGCAATCTTTGGAAAGTTGGTTTTACGAAGAAATGTTCACGCTGATAATCCGTTGTTTAATTTTCGTAACTTCGCTCTTCATGAAATCGTCAATAACATCCATGATTACAACTTGACATCAATGACATCGTTATTGCTAGAGACAAAATTAGTATTGGTAATCGCATAGGGCCGGGTAAAATTAGGGATTGATATCACTCGGGTTTTCAAAAGTTGTAGCAATTGTCTGAGTCGCGCAGCGAGTGATTTTTCCCGGGGCAATTACCAAAATTAATAAAAAATTTCCTCTAAATCAGCGAATCAAAATTAAGCAATTTTGCTCTCCATGTTATAAAGGTAGATATGATGTCCTGCCGTTCAGAATCTTAGAATATCATAAGGCAATCCATAGGTGCGGCAGTTCTAACAGCTTTCACTTTACGCCCTGTCATTTAAGCAACTACTGATAACCCAGCTGGAACTACATGATAAGGCGGTCAACATGGAGAGCATTGATGAAAACATAATTTTTGAAGAAACGTGTCAAAGGAATATGAAATCCATGACGGTTTCAAAGGGTAGTGCAAAGGGAGTTGCTTTTTCGAATTCCTCCAAACGTACTGATTTATTTCAACCGCACATATACTCGTTATTATTTAATGCACTCTCTAAACATGAACAATTTTATTGATATTAAAGTTTTGTCTGAGAAATAAAATAAAAAAGAACTACCTAGGCCAAGTCGTTGATCTGGAAGCATAAAGACCTAACACAATTAAGGTCGGCGTGTGCAAGTAAAGCAGCCTATCAAAGTAAAAGGCGCTGGTCATTGTGAAAATTACTTATGACGACCGAAAATTTCCATAAATCTCTGATTGACTGATTGCCTCGAGTGTAAAGCGCGCGCTGTGAGGCGAATAATTGTTTTAGTATAATTTCAGAGCTGAACAGCAGAGAAATTTCTAAAATCATAACATTTTAGTAACATTTATTAACTTTTTATTCTAACATTTTACATAAACCGCGTGGAGCGGTTTATATAGCGTCATATAAGGAACCGCTCGACAAATCAGATTGCTGGAAACTCTTTGCTCAGCTCTGAAATTATACTAATACAGATTATTGGCCAGCAAAAAATCTGTAATAAACGCAGCAGAATTTCCCATTTCTTGATATGTTTTACGTGGCTTTTAGCCTGGGAATATGGACATATACTGACCAACTGATTTCAGTGAATTTACACTCCTAAAGATAATCATTATCAAATTTGCACGTGCAAATAGAGCACAGTTAGTGACGTAATAATCAGGAGAAGGTGTCATAATCAAACGTTCCAAGACGTATTAAGAACAAAAGTATATGCCTGCTATGGAGGGTTTTCCTTTGGAATTACTTACGCACATCTTTGGTTTTCTGCACCCCGTTTACGATAGGCTGCCGAGGTTGTCTGCTGTTTGTCATGAATGGAAAGCTATCATCCAGACGACGCCTTCTCTGTGGGAGCATATTCACCTGAAATCTCGTCATCTATCCGAAAGAGAGAAAAACATCGTTTTCAAATGCCTTAGAGTATATGAGGTGTATATCAAGTGCCTTAGAGTGGCTTCTTTAGACGTTGTTTTTGGGTACGACTTTTGGTTCTTCATACGACATGTGACATTGAAAATGACAAACCTGACTTGTCTTGACATTCCAACCTTTCCATGGAACCTAGGACAATTTACAACTTTCCGAAGCGCCGAAAGCTTAAAAGAACTCAATCTTTATGGCTTCTGGGATTTGTCAGATATAAAATGGACGCAAAACTACACCCAGCCGGTGTCACTGATCAACCAAGGTCATCTTAAACTAGTCAGAGCACGATGTAGAAAATTGGAAGTTTTGAAGCTGTCTGTCAACATGCTCCGGTTGACAGATATCGCTCTGATGGATTTTTTAAACAATCTCAGCAATCTCAAAGACTTGCAAATCTCCGCATATAACAGCAATGAAGCAAATATTCCTATGAATCGATACACTATAAAACTAGTCAAGTGTTTGTTATCTTCAAATTATATTTCGATAATCACTAAACTGGACCTTCGCTTTATTTCCATCGGTCACAAAGAGCTAAGACTCTTACTTAAACTTCTCCGATCACTGAGAGATTTGAAACTTTGTTTTCTTGATACTCACCGCTGTGTTACAGGTTATCAATATCTTGAATCAAAAACCTTGCAATATTGCGAGTTGGATGGTCTACCGGCCACGAATATAGTGCGTTTAAAGTGTTCCATGCCGAAGTTGAGGCGTCTGATAGTCAATAGATGTTCCAACTTGAAATCCCTCCAGGTGGTGTCTTTCATGCTAGAGCACTTGTCCCTCAACTTTCTTGCCAACCTACGGTCATTGCACGTCACATCTACGACGTTGAAGCGCTTTGAGGTTGCGAATTGTGAATCACTTACACCAAAGACGATCGACAAACTTCTGCAGATAAACAGAAGAATTGAGCATTGTACTATCAGGGGCCGTCTGGTAGATTTTCATGTTTCTCAAGTGGAAAGCAGTAGAGCCTTGACTGAACTATGTCTGTGGATGACCGATTTTAGCAAAGTGCAATCCATACAAGTACACTGTCCAACACTAAGGTCATTTATGTGTAACTATCACGCCCCAGATGGAGAGTTTTCTGGTTCTATACACCAAGAGTGCTGCGTGGATATTCGATGTAACGTTCTCCTTGATGCGTACATCTCCTTACCGCAAGTCAAATCAATCGAGATAAAATGCGCGTCTATTGTGCATCTTCTGCTTAATGCAGGCAAGAAGAAACTCGACATGCTTTGTTATGTGATGCGAGTGTCGGCAGACACTAGAATACGTACTGTACGTGCCAAACAATGTAACTTCACAAGAGCAGAATTTACAGCAGAGAAAATAGATAACTTGGATTTTGATCAATGTCGAATTAACGGAGAAATAAAACTTGCTGGAAACTATGTTGACATAATCTGTATTAGAAATATGGCGAGATCGCAAGAGAACATAAACATTGTTATGCAGTGCAATAAAATAAAGAAGGTAATTCTATCGGAATGCGACAAGCTTTGTAGCATCACTGTACTACCTGAAAAACAATTGGTCTGCAGCAAGACAGGTCTCAAGAAAACACAGCAGATCACGCAGGACCCTTCGTCTACTGCGTATGAGGAACGTACTTTTGACTGTGACACAGAAAGACATCAGGGTTGGTTGAACAGCACATTTTCGAGAACAGCCGTCGATGGGCCAATCAAATTGGTTAACACGGTTGCTACATTTAATTGTCCTTGTTTCCGTGGCTTGCTATTGAATCAGACAAAAGAAAACAAGATAAGAGAAGATTCAGGATCAGAATTTAACGATTCATCCTCTGAAAAACATCCAAGCCGATGATCATCAAGCCACTTAAAATCAAAATAATGATTTTATTTTTGCACGGCTGTGAAAACGCAGCAACAAGAATACGATGCAAGAGTCCGTTAAGGAGTGCTCAGCGAGTGGAATGCACTGACGTTGGAGGCGAACTGAACCGCTTGTGAATTTATATTATAATATAATATGAATTTATGTTTTGACCAATCTACTTTTTTTAATAAATATCGATTTTTTTAAGAAAAAGCCGATGGAGAATGGACATACATCTGCGTCATCCTATCTCTATGATGTGATTTTACGTCAGTTTGGTCTGTATCGGAGGAAATTGACCTCAGTCTCTGCTTTCGGTCTGTAGTGGCAACCTCGGTCAAGATTTTCCCATGCAGACCTCTTAACTGGTTGTAAAAGAAGTTCTAAATTGTACACCCATTTCAGTTTGTTGAAACAGGTTTTTTCGTCTTGTAACAAGGGGGGGAGGGGGGGGAAGAAAACTTCCCAAACCGATCAGACTTTCTGAACAAGGTTCATATGTGACGTGCATACTGTTAGCATCAACCATGTCAAAAGCCGCTTATGAGGCAAAAGAATAAGAACGATGTGGATTTTAAGCTCAGAAATGAAATGATAGTTTTTTTAGCTTCTTGTCAAATACTTGTCTTACGCACGAGACATGACGAAAAAAAAAAAACTTGAACATCTTTCATTTTATGTCCAAGCTTCAAATTCACCATCTTTGATTGGTTTTCACTTATGATCTATTTTAGAACAGGTGCATAGACGACTTCAATATTTAAACGTGTTGCCGTGCTCCTGTTCAGTAATAGATCACAGATGACGTCAAAACTCCGATGCATTTACTAGTTCTTAGTGATCCGCACGGACACTCGCCGAGTGGGCGAGGCTCCTAGGAAGTCAAACCATTTTTGGACAATTTTGTTTAGGTTTCCATAATTGTGAATACCGTTAGATCTAACAAGGTCTAACAAATGAAGGTCAGACATTGAACTTAACATTTGAAATCATTTTATTTCCATCATTACTCTTTTATCTTGTTCCTTCTGATTTTACGATATCGAAGAATCAGACTAAGTCCATTGAATACCCGACTCTCTTCATCATCGGTTCGTCTTCAGTTTTGCAACCAAGACTGCGGGCGGCGGCGCACAAACTCCGTTTGTAGTTCTGCGAAGAACCCTAAGGTTAAATGTTAAACAAATAACTCAGTTAAGACGCATATTTTGGTTTCTTTGGTATCTTTGGTATCTTTTTGGTATTTTTGGTATCCTGAAGAAACAAAGTCAGTATAGTCGAAGAAAAAGCTGTTTTGTTCAGGTTAGGAAAAAGTGACTTAGGCATTCAGTTAGAACAAATTTTAGCTAAACTATTGATTGACTTCAGAAGAGATGGCAATATTACACTAGACTGGCATTTTATTTCAATTCTTCCGGCTTTAAAATAAAACTCACCAGAGCGGCATTCCTTTTCCCTGGAATTGTTCCAGTGAAACCCTCACCCTCGAATATCATGAGTAACAGAGCTACAGCGATGAGAACTAAGGTTGTCATCTTAATTGCCATTCTCACTCACTTGAATTCAACTGACTCGATGACTTTACTACACTTTGATACTTGACACGATATGCGCCTTGATGAAAGACTCGCTCCAACGGCTTTATATATGTCCCCATTTCTCTCATTGAACGATTAAGGTGACCTCTACAATGTTATAAATGTGGATTGTCCCGATCTAAAAAATAATGTGGACACAAATTAGTTTTTAAAATTGACTCACTTTCAGAACGTTTGCCGCGTTTTAAATCGGAGGGCAAAATCGAAATTGTTTCTCTAATGAGAATTAAGAATTAGTTAGCAATAAAAAAAAAGTCCAAAGCATATCAAAGAATCGGATACTAGAAGCAAAGAGAAAAGCAGCCAGTTGGTCAACAGTTAATTCATAATTAACTAAACAGCCTGTTTCAGTCATAACGATGATACTCATACAAGCATCAAAACCATCCCGACGTGTCTATGCAGACATCCCACAGAATATACCTCAGAGTGGTCTGGTGAAACTGGTTGTGGTTGAAAATTCCCAAGTTGCTCAGCTCATCTTAAAAGTTTATTTGGCTGAAGATGGGTTCTCTAAAAGAAGTTAAAGGTTTCACTGTGAAGAAAAATAAGGAAGCTATTTCTTTTAACATCTGCTTCAAAGCAATATTTGAATAACATTAATTTAGATCCGCAGTTTCTCCATTGGTCGCCATTTCTTTTCTTTACCCATCCCGATCAACCATCAAACAAACTCTCTGTTAATTTGCTTTCCCTTTATAATGATACTGCAAACAAAATGTCGGCCCCTTTATGCCAAAGATGAATAACAGAAATGAGAATCCACAGCAGGGAGCTGTGCGTTATTTACAGGCAGATAGGCTTGATTTTATTCCAGATCAACTTCAAATACAGATTATTTTAAGACTGGCAGCCATCTGTTGTTGACTGATGAAGAGCGTGTTAGCTTTTTATCTTCCTACTTCTGACATCAGTTTATTTAGTTACAATTTTTAGAGTGCGTGCTATGTTATTTTTGAATTGCTTCAAAACAAATAGCAGGCGATAGTAGACTTAGTCTGACATTCAGTGCTTATAAGAAAGCAAAATCTTTTGAAACGTGGGTTTGAATTATTAACGTTGTAATATCACTACCAAGTAATAAAACGATAAAGTCAACGCATTAGCAAATACGCGATCATTGTTTTTCGAAGAAATACAGACACAATAAAAAAAATGCAATTGTGACTTACGCATGTACAAAGTCAGTTTTTCTTTTCTTTTTTTTTCTGAGCGAAAATGGTTACCAGAAGTAAGTAATTGTATAGGGACCACGAAGTCACACTGGGTGGTAGACGTTTGCGGAGTGATAGCTTTTGAAATTGGCCGGCAGTTTCTCTCTAAAGTTACTCTATATCATGCCACCTATTTTCAGCTGAAAACCAATTAATTCTTTCTCTTACCAATGTACTCTTCCTCTTTATTACCTGAGGCTAACACAGCAACCTTCATCTAGATAAAAACCAATGAATTATTTGAATTCTGTGTGTTTTTATTAGTAGAAATCGAGACTGGAAAGGAGATAAGAATTACTTCAAAGGAAATCGAAAACAATCTTATAATTTTGGTTGCAGCTGTATTTCCAGTAATCTGCATTTCATGTGTGATCTGAAACATGTGATTCCAAAGAATCTCGTCAGTAACTAATACATGTGACATATAGTATCAAGCAAGTTTGAATTTTTAGGCTGGTTATTTGGACTGCTTGAATTTTCGAAGATTGACCCACTGTTGATTGCAAATGTTCCTGGCGTCTCATTTCAAACAAGTGACCATAAAACTTGAAGTAGTCATAATTATCGTTAGTCGTTGATGTTCTATTGATAGATCTCATTAATTATTACAAACATTTAGAGGAGAAGGAGTCATGATGATGCTTTACTAAAGAAAGGGCTCAGTGTAAAATGAAAGCATATTTGCAAATCACTTTTCATGTCTATGAAAAAGTAGCTGTTGGAACTTTACGAAATTTAAGTTGAGTGATATTTGCCCAGCTAACTTAAAGCGATAGGATATGAACATTACCACGATTTTGAATCATTTCCTGGCGACCTCTTGAGTGTAAAAGAAGTATAACGGCAAATGTATCCACCATATGAATATATTGTGGGAGGAAAAAGACAAGTAAACTACAAGTTCATCCCTACAAGCCTGTTTCGTGGTCGCCCACTCATCAGGGGATTTAATGAGAAACCATATGAATTTAAATATATATATATAGATCAAAGATTAGTAGAAGCAAAAATTAAAAAAATTGAAGCTTGTCTTTCTGTGCGCAAAATGAAGGTTATCATTAGCACAAGCTGGTAATAAGTATTCACTGAGAACAACTGGCAAGTTGTGCTTCTTGTAGGCGGGCGGTTTAATTATGTCGCTGACCACAGAGCGAGAGTTATCAGATGTTTAGAAACGGACATGGCTGCCTGCACATGCTTTGTTTCTCCTCGGCAGGGATGTTCTCATGAAAGCGTCTAGGAAGTAACTGACGCTCCAAACTCTACTGATACGCGACAAATCTGATTATGCCCCGCCGACTGAATGGTGCCTCTGCCATGATAAATATCCGCTGAAACGATTTGAAACACAACTCTAAAGACTGTCGCAGCCTGTGAACGACAACTAAAGGTAACAGAAATCCTGAACGATGAAGTTGCTTTGCATCCTGATGCTTTTTTATGTTGTGGTATTGACCTTACAAGTACAGGAAGTTGAAGGCATCACAGGATATTGGCCGCGACCCACAAGAAAGCACAAGAGAGAAAATCATTACGATGAGTTGCATAGGAAGGTACTATTATCAGTGGTGTATACATACTGAAAAATTTTCTGTATGTCTTCAAGTTTACTATATCAATTCACCCATTATAATGGTAACACCCCGAGAACCATGCTAATCATGCTCCCTTTCAATGCTAACGACAAATTTACTAATCACAAAATGACTATGAAAATCTCAGTTGCGTATGAGTTAAACCTTCTCTTTAAGTGAGAGGAAATTTAAACATAAAAGCAGAACATAAACATTTTTCGTGTGTATGAAACAGTATTTGAAAAGCTGTAAAGGAGGACACTTAGTCTAACAGCGTCTTTTCCTTGGTCTAGAAGTTTCCACTTGACTACAGACGAAGCCTGTGTGCAGCCGTTCGTGACATTGATTGTAGCCGAGTATTGGAGGAGGGATCAGAGTCTCAGTGAAAAATAAAATACCAGTCGATGTTGGAAAGTAAGCCCTCGGCTCTCCTTTGTTAGCCCGGCAAGAGTAAAGCTTCAAGAACTAATTTTTAGAAAGAATGACCAAACTCATAGTAAAAATAAACTTAGCCTGAAACTCTTGAATAACGGTGGTGTGTTGCTCTACCATCGTATTACCCTTAGAAGGTGCTGAGTCACAGCTGGTACGATATCGCCAACTATCATTTTATTCCGTTTTGTCCTAAACTGATTCTGTTTCCTTTTTGTTCGAATCAGTTCATTTCTTGGATTTTTTTAATTTCTTTCCTTGAAGTGATGCTTATTTCAACCAACAATCCAAATATTAAACAAAGATCGAACGTCTACACCTCATTCGATGTTTTGTCATTAAGTACACATACCTCATCCGATGGTTTGACACAGAATCCGCTCAGATTTTTTGCGAGTTGAATTGTATTTTTCAAGGCCCGGAAGGGAAATGGAAAAATACGAGCAATGAATTAAATTCCCACTCATATTTTATGGTAAACTATCAAAAACGCGATTTATTATTCCAAAAGTGTTCCATTTTCTGGTATGTGGGTTTCTGGTCTTCGAAACTCCTCCTAAGGCCATATCTGAGCATCGTATCGATCGGATACATGAATTAGTATTCTTTATGATCTGATGTGCTTAAACGTTCGCTGCTTAAATAGTTAAGCCTAAGACAGGGGTAAAATCAAATGTATGATCGTTCGATACGTCCCTAAAATTTTTGATGCTCTGTTTATTTTTAATGTTCTCATCATCGCATATTTTTAACGTTCTTGTTGCCCTAATATGGCAAAATGGCTTGATAGTGGAATTATAACGTAACAAATATATTAGGAAGTTTTAGTTCATTAAGTGTCGGGTAACACCTGCTCGAAAGAAAGTAGTTTTGCGGTCTTTGAACCGGTACCAATTTTTGCTCGGTTATTGTTTTGATGTTAATTAGTGCAAGTTTTTTGCGTGACAAAAATTTCCTTATTCAGACACTTTGTAAAACAATTTAGATAGATGTACAAGAAAATAGATAAATAAGATTAATTGGCTTTGATACCACAACTTTTAAACTTGAAAATGAAACAACAAACATCATTAACCCAAAAACATGCAGTTTTATAAATGAGTAGAAGTGGAAAGAAGCCATAGGCAAAGGTGGACTGACGGCGGTTTTTAATAGTCTCTTCCAAAGATAACAATCACTCGGTTTGAGATTCTGCCCTCCACGCTACAAAAAATAAATAAATAAAAACACGAATCGTTTCAAGTTCATTAGTAACTTTTTTTCTCGACCACTATTTATTCTAAACACGTAAGGAATAAGCTTGAGACAATCAATCGCTCTTCAGTGGCTATCAACTTCTAGAGTGCATTTGCCAAATTAACATTTTCTTTCCAAAGAAAATTTAATCATTTTTGAAAAACTATTCCTAAAATGTGTACTTTCCGATTTTGCATTCTTAGCTTTTTAAATTTTTCATGAAAAGGTCCTTTAGAAAGGCTTCTTTTGATTTCCATAAAGATAAAAAAAAACTTCTGTTAAATAAAGAATTATTGTTTGCAACTCTAAAATCGAAACAAGTGTTAATTTTAAAAAAAGTTTTTTAGAGCTTTGTTTTCAACGAGGAAGATTGATCGTGTAGTGTTGCGTTGACAGCATCTTAAAATGCATGAAATTCTCTTTATGCGCAAGTTAAGAGGTGATCAAAAGGTTTGAGGCATTACACGCTTTTGATTTTTGAACATTGGCCTCATTCTTTTTATTATAAAAATACGACTGGAGATATCTTTCCCTTCATTCTCATCGTCACAAACAATCTTTTGAAAGATCATGGCAATCACCTTTCAATATGATAAATTTATATAAAAAACAGTAATGTGGCTAATGCACACCTTCTCACCAACGTACAAATAATGTTCTGTATTGAAGGTTGCTGCTAAACCATGGTGAATACCAACACTGAGTATCCGGGGACCTCCAACAGCGAAAATACCGTAAAGGCTGCACCTACCAGAATTCTAAGCATAAGAAAAGATTAAATTAGTAAAATGCGTCTTATAACCCAAACTGTATCGCATTTTTTAGTTTTTCCAAACAAAATCTTTTACATAACAATGGTAGGGAAACATCACGTATTCGTTGCATGAGTTTTTCTCACCATCATTTTTGAACCGACAAGAAAAAGAGTCCAAGTTTGGTTACATATTTCATAACGTTTGTTCGACTTTTTAAGAGTCGGCAAATGGTAGCTTCATGTGGCAACCCATTCGTGATAGGAAACCAAGCATCTTAAATATTACTTCCCATAGTTTTTCTTTTAATACCCTCGAGTATTTTCTAGCGTCGCAGTCCAGTCAGATAGCGGATAGTCGCAAATAGTCATTATTACAGCATTACAGCGAATGCCAGGAGAAAACTGGAAAAGGTCATCTAAATCTTGTGTTCACTTAAATCTTTGCCAGGTTTGTAAGATTTCCTCACGTACAGAGAGAAATTGAGATAGGCATGGTGTCATCTTGATTGCCTTTAAGAGTAAACGGTTTTTGGTGTTTTATGATCAGTAATAAATGATCAAAATAATACTGGAACCCTGTTCTATTAATATTACAACGCATTTCCTGCAACCAGTCATTAAATTAATGAGTTTCACAAGCTTTAATCGGCCACATGAAAGCAAGTGCACTAGTTTCTCAGTAACTACCGCATTAAAACGTGATATGAAAAGATTACCTCGTCAAAAAGAGAAAAAGCAAGCCGCATTAAAAAAAAAACAGACTAAATTTTATTATATAAACAGAGTTGTCTTCTCTTAAGTTTCTCTTGGTACTTGAAGGCAATTTAGCGAGGATGGCAACTAAGATCATAAAATCTCGGTACGTTATTCCTCAGCAATAATACATGCTTTGATCAGACGTTCTGATTAGTCTCATCGTGCATTATTGATGTTTCTTTTTCATGATATCAAATGCTGATAATGATTTATTTTCTCCTTTGTTATCCACCCTAGTTAAATCATTTAAAAAATCTTGCGGTAAGCTTATTGTCAATATGCAATAATTAACTCGTTCGTGTCCAATCATTACTGCCTATAAAAATATATATATAAATACCCAAGGAAAAAGATGCTATAACCAGAGAGTGAAGTGTACTTGGAGCCAAAAAATATAATCTGTCCAGACAACATCAAAAAGGATGAAGTGTAAGACTGTGCTTGTGTTGGTTACCATTTCAATTGTGGTCTTAGGAATGCAGGAAAGCGATGCTGCAGTACCTTGGAGCAATTCGAATGGAAGAAGCATTAAGAAATTGAAGAGCACCACTCACGACAAGGTGAAAATTTGATTTTGACGATGAATCCCTTATTTCTACTTTTTTATTCCCCAGCTGTCCTTTGAAATAATATCCACATCGGTGGGAAAGAGGAAAATGTCCTTGTTGATTTTACCAAACGTATACCAAAAATACGGAAAGTGGAATAAACGTACTCCCCAAACTTAAAATACGCTTTTCACAACGCGTATTCAACGTGTTTCGTGGAAGAATTCGATTAATTAATACATCTGAACCTCATAATTCATGTAAGATCAACATTTACCCTACCCATGCATTCCCAAGAATTCGCGTTGTCAAAGACCAATAAACTTTTTTATGTTTTCATTTTAAAAGAGACTTTCACTTCAAAGGGAAACAATTTTTCTCTACTGTTACTAGGGGCAAAGCTACCGTCGAACTCTGTGTGAGGCTGCACGCTATCTGGATTGCGATTATCAAGCACAAGCAGACGACTGACGTAGGACACTTGTGAAGTTGACAAGTCACTACAGTCAAGATACTTTACAAATTTATCGGGAATAAAGCTATGTAAACGTATGAGTTAACTGATCAGAGTTATAATAAACCATTGGGAAACCATGTGAATTTTGTCGAGTTTGCGTCAAACTTTATTTATAAAAAGCAACAACTTCCGAACCATTTAAATCTTCACATAAAGCTTTAGGTAACCCACGATCTCTGGGTCAAAAAGAATTTGGAACCTCTGTTTTCACTCTGTGGCCGTGCATTTCAAATCAGTTCGGTTGGACCTAAGGCAATACATTTGTGGAAGCATCAGCCCATAAGATATAACATTACTAGAAACTGGAGGGAATGAAAGGACATCTTTCGCCAACACGAGCGGAAGGGGTGTCAGCTTGTTAGGTTAAATATCTAACAATGGAGAAAGCTGTTATATCAGAGTTTTGTTTTATCACTGCTGCGGTAAATTGAATAAATGTACGTATGTACTCGTTTAACGTGTGCTCTCGAGTGCTGCAGGGGAGTAAAATTCCCTGGTAAAACTTGCCGAATACATGTTTTCGTTACCCATGACACTTTCCTTCCAATGAAATTAAAAAACAAAGACAAACGATTTGGAGAGCCTAAAGTAATACAAAAAAAAGGGTACTGCTATCATATGTTGATGGAGTTGTTGGGTGAATATAATTCAGTCAATATATTTTTTTTATCTCTCCAGTATCGTTTGATTATTAACTCATTATAATTACTTTTTCTTATCAGATCATCCTTTTAAAAATCGAATTCACTGGAACGTAGACAGCAGAAATTAATTAGCAGGCATGTTTTTATAGCACATCCATTCTTTCGATTAGGAGCTTCTCTGCACAGCAAAATAGGATTTGGTTCTTAAAACGAAGAGTAATAGGCGATCATTCAACAGAGATAGAGTTAGCCATTGTACTTTTAGTATACAAATAGAATGAATAAGATCGCTATTATTTCAGAACTAATTAGTTCATAAACAACACCCACGATAATTTTAATGAGGAGCAATCCACGACTAGAGAAATGTAAACTTATATACCCATTTAGGAACTGCTGCGCAATAATGATCCTTGCAGCTGAATTTTAAAATTATCACTTTTTAGCGATAGAAAAAGAAAAAAGCTCTGACTTTGACGTTTTGAACATAGTTAGTTATCGAGGGTTTCTTCACCTTGTATTACTGTACTCAGCACCTTAATTAGAGGTCAATCATACTACATGTTGGGTTAATAAGAGAAAACTACAAATTAAACAGACGGAATATCAATCCTCAGATAATTTCAGTAACCACCTTGGAAAATCAGTAACCACCCTTGGAAATCAAGAACTCAATCTAGCTAGATATTTTATTCAAAGTTATTTTGAATTGATTAGTAAAGTGTCCCTAACAGTAATTACGTGTCGTGTGGACAGGTGCAAGGACCAATCAATGATCGATTGCGTTTGATGTTATAAGAACCATGAAAATAGCCCATTTCCGAATTACCCTTGGCCTCATTTTCAAAACGAGTCCTGGTGCTAATCCTTTCATATGATAAAAAGTTTTCATTCACATGCAAATTAAACTCATTTTCAAAAGAATGGTTGAGCACCATGCCTTGTTTTCGGAAATTGGGCTATTCAGGCGGCTCTCCCGAAGATAGCAAGCGAAATGCATTATCATCTTTGTTTTGAAACAAATCCCGTATTTGAATGCGAACATGATTGTTAATTGAGCAGTTTTTGCAGAGAGCTGAACTGACTTGAGCATTGAAGTGTCCTTATGCCCAAGGGAACTGACGATAAGATCCCTCAGAGAAAACTACAGTTCAATGCCATACGGCATTTTCTTTGGAAAGATAACGGTTAATGATGTTTACTTTCTTGCTTTGTGCCAACGTTTCAGTCTACTGATTTTACTACAGAAGCAACAAGTGACCGCAAGCCTTTTATGTATTGACGTCATTCATTCCTCGCAAGCTTCGTAACCGAAGAATCGTTGTTTATCTTAATAACGACCACCATTACGAATCCAACGCGCTTGCGACCATTGCATGAACAAGATCAAATATAAGATTTCTAATCACAAAAATTACAATTTCTTTGATCGTAATTGCTTTAAACAAACATCATTTTTTACGATTTTACTCGCCAAGTTGTCATCGGACAGTTTGTTACCGGACAGTTTGTTATCGGACAGTTCAATAAACCAATCACATTCAAAGTTGTAGTTTAAGTCCACCAACCACAACCTTGGTTTCTTTTAATACAAATTTTCCCTTTCTTTCATAACTCGGCTATTTTTTTTTCTCGGAAATTGTAATTTTTATGTTTAACTGGTTCTAAGTCGTCCAATTCGGTCTGTAATCATACTCGTGATAAACAATCGGACGCCCGCTAAGCGGCCTCGTCCGAATATGTCATCACTCGTATGATTACAGACCGAATTGGACTCCACTCAGTCCTATCACCATTACAAATAAAGGATGCCTATTTTCATGCTAACGTACATTTTTAATACAGTTAAAGACAACAACAACAACAGTAAAAGCTAAAAACAATAAACAAGTTAAGATGAGAACTATAAACGGACTTGTGTCGTTGTTTTGACACCTCAAGCGGAACATCTCTCAGTCAGAATCTAGGAGTTTCATTCAGCCGGGGAAGAATCAGAATACAAATATTTAAACTTTTGTTCACCGGATAAGCTTGCCTAAATGGATCAATTTTACTATAGGTAGTGTCGGCCGACATGTCGACCGACATATCGGTCGATATGTCGGTCGACAGTCGGTCGATAGTCGGTCGATAGGTCGGTCGATAGTCGGCCGATAGTCAGTCGATAGTCGGTCGATAGTCGGAAGATGGTCGGTCGACATGTCGGTCGATATGTCGACCGACTGTCGACCGACAGATGGAGTGTCGCGTCTCGGTGGAATATCGGTCAAGTGTCGGTGGAATATCGGTCAAGTGTCAGTGGTCTATCGGCCAAGTGTCGGTAGTCTATCGGCCAAGTGTCTGAACTTTATCAGTAAATATAGTTTGGACGTCGCTCGTGTGGTTGTGTATTGTTGCAGTGTCGGTATTGAAAAATTTGATTTGAAGGCATAAACTTTCAGGTATATGATTAAGATAAGAAACGACTTATGAGTGGCGTGGTGAATTTAAAAAAATTGGGGATTAATTGTTTACTACAACATGAGCCACTCACGAATTGAAGTCCGTTAAGCAAGTAACAATAACGGGAAAGTGAAAATCCTCATAAACGCAAATCCTTGCGTCACCGTCCCACTTTAAGAAAGAGTTAGCACCTATGATAAAACTTTCCGAAGACCTTATCTCTTTATGTTTTCAATCTGTACTTTTCTCTCGAATATTTTCCCTTTATTTTTGAGACTTTAGCTTTTTCCTACTCGGCTAACGGGAGCTTTACAATAACTAATGACTAATGCGAATCGCAGGGGCGTCACTTCACGAGAATAAACTCTAGCCAAGTAACATGCTTTTTAGTTTTTAGTTCACACATGTCTATGGTATAGCCGGAACTGGCTGAATTGCATCTCTTCAAATAGCAAAAATTCTGAGACAGTTAATATTAAACCAATAAAACTTTATTCTGACAAGTAAAATAACCAACAAAAATTTTCTCAACAAAGATTATTTAAATTATTTTATGTCCAAGAAGCTTGTAAAACAACACACTCAGATAGATTTACTCCGGTGTGGGGGTATGGAACCAAGCCTACTTTGAGGGTAGGGGATGATGGTAGCAGAAAGAGACGACTTTTTTTGGCTGTGTGTTGGGTCCCGTACTGTGTGTTGGGTCCCGTAATGGTTTCGAATGACTCCCTTAAAGGGGATACTGTTCAGCAATGTCATCGAGCAGCCTTCGAAAGCATCCATTTGGGTGAGGCTCACCATACCACCTTCGCCACGTGAATTCCTGTAGGTATTCAAGGAGAAAGTCAGGGTTTGTATTTCCCTTCATTTTCTTAAATGTTTCCTTTGCCGTACACCAGTTGCTTTCAGCATTCTGTGTATGGACTCCGGTTACTGGATCAACAAAATGTAGCGAATGATTCACCGCCCCGTGTTGTAAACCGAGTCTTCTCTGGAGTTGCCGATAAGCCGCCCACTGGTCTGAGTGTACTATGGAGCCAGGTTGAACCTTCCGTTAAATAATACGCAAAAGAGTCGCAGCATTGCGTCGCCTTACGAGCTGTAGGTATGGTCGGGCTGGAGCATACTGTGTGTCAAACAACCCCAGTACCCATCTCACTCTTGTGTGAACTCAAGATCGTGGACCCCAAGAGATATGAAAGAATTCTGGGAAGAGAAGACAGGGAAAACATCCGCCAAGAGTAACGTCGTTGCAGGGTTACTTTGAAATAACTCAAAACTCGCGTAAATGAATTGAAGGAGGAAAAGCAGCTCCTTCCTTTCTATCCAAATGACGGATTTTACTCCTAATCATTTTCAGAATGGGGGCAATTTTTGCGAGGTTCTGGCGAAGTGTTATTTAGCTACGATTATTTTCTTTGACGTTCTGTAGAAAGCAATCGGTTATTTCAAAATGTAGCGGGTAATTATAACAAACGGTAGATCAGACATGTAACTGCAGGACTTCGACTGAGCCTCAGCTTCTTGACTTCATTTTCGTTGTTATTATGTTTCAGTTGCCTTACCCGGCTGCGTGAGTAAAGATAATATTAGATTTGTGATAATAACGATTAATGATTTTTAATGACTTTTTTAAACATGGATACTGAATTGCTTCATTAAAGTTATTGTTTATCGAAATACAATGAAGCTGTTCATAGAGAACTGATCCTCCTGGGAGGGTTTCACCACCTCCACGTAAACACGGCCCGAGCGATATGTTAGATTTTAACATACCTCTGCCAGGAAAGCAGTGCAGTTGAAGAGGATTCATGCCCAAAATTATGCTTCATTCTGGTGGCTTCGTTTCGCTTGATTTGGTGGTTTCGTTTCGATTGTTTCGGTGGTTTCGTTTCAGTTGCTCCAGTCGTTTTGGCTATCAGTCGGTGGTTTCGTTTCCCATGTTTCGTTGGTTTTGTTTTGGACGTTTCGTTTCGGTCGTCTCGTTTCGGCAGTTTTGGTCGTTTCGGTTCTTTCAGTCGTTTCGTTGTTTCTAGTTTTAGTCTATGCCCCGAAGAACAGCAGAAGTTTTATCCTGTTAAGATTTTCTTAAAACGCGTCCATACGGTCGACAATAGGTAAAATGCCATTGAAGCATCACTTAAGTGTCAGTGAAGTATCGGTGAAGCATCGGCCAAGTGTCGACCGAGTGTCGGCCAAGTGTCGGCCAAGTATCGGCCAAGTGTCGGTCAAATATCGACCGACTGTCGACCGATATGTCGACCGACTATCGGCCAACATACATCGATCGACATATCGACCAACATGCCGGTTGACAGTCTGCCGACAGTCGGTCGACCGACTGTCGACCGACTGTCGACCGACTGTCGACGGACTGTCGACCGACTGTCGACGGACTGTCGACGGACTGTCGACGGATTGTGGACCGCCAAGGCGAACGACATGTCGGTCGCCATGACGGTCGACATGTCGGTCGACACTACCTACAGCAAAATTAATCCGCCTAAATAACAAAAAGCTTTCGGCTTGACCTCTAGCCTTAATCACTTACTAACCTCGCCTAAAGCGGCGAGGTTACCGGATATGCGAGTTCGTGTCGGGGCCTCCACCCCTCTACTTCTAGCTCGTCCCTTCAGCAGATTCATTTGGTAATATCAACTGAGTTGAAATTGTAAAGTGGCCACCGTAAAGGGTTAAAAAGCTGACATTTCGAGCGTTAGCCCTTCGTCAGAGCGAATGGAGGAATTGTGGGTTGTGTGTGGGTTTATATCCAGAAAGTGGAGCTACGCTATTGGTGGGAACATGACGACGAGAAAAACACGGATAAATCAGTAGAGTGAAAAGCGTTCGTTGATACCTGTGGGATTAAGAGTGCCGATTAGAAAGATAAACTTTTGTTCAAGAGTTTTGCGGCTTTCCGAGCTACCTAAATGTAAGGAAAGACCACAGATTGCCATATGTTGCTTAGAATGATTAGGTAGATTAAAGCGTCTGGCGACTGGTTTTGATGCGTCCTTGTCATTCCTTTCTACGTCGCGAAGGTGTTCTCCGAATCGGTCGCCTAGTCGTCTTCCTGTCTCGCCGATGTAGAACTTTTGCAATAAGTGCAAGTTATGCAATAGATGATGTTAGCTGAGGTTCACGTGAAGTGATCAGTGATCTTAATAGATAGTTTGGGTCCCAATATTTTTTCAGCGTTGTGAATGAAAGGACAAGTTTTGCATCGTGCGCGAGCGCATTTAAAAGTGCCCGGTTGGTCATTAGTTTGTCATAAACTTCAGACCAAAAATTTGCCTATGTTTTTGTCGCGTTTTAATGAAATGAGTGGAGGTTGCGAAAAGATAGTGCCAGTCTCTGGATCGTTTTGAAGTAATTTAAAGTTTTTAAGAATAATGGATTTAACTGAGTGGTCGTGATGTGAGAGTAAACGGAATGCGGTCGGAATTTCTCTTCAGTGACGTTTGTAGTGCCGACTGTTGATCAATAACTTGAGCGCGGTGATGATCCCCTTGAACGACAGAAACAGGGTAACCACGTTTTTCGAAAAACTGGCACATAGACTCTGCTTTTTGAAAAACGACGAAGTCTTACAAACTGGGAAAAGGGAATGGTAAAACTGGCCTTCACTGACAAAGTGCCTTTTGACATGCGCAGTAAACTTGAACATTGTTTTGCCGCCATCATTCGAATCGCAACGACTTCGGAATTACTTATTATTCATATAACTAGTTATTTGTTTTCAGACTCACATGAATTTTCCCTCTCGGAGTACTACTGGCAAAACTAATGAGCCAAACCAGCGCTTCAAAAGTCGGCTAACGTTTGATGACAAATTATACAAATCGGCGTCTGAGGCTCTAGAAGCTTACATCACTCAATTTGAAGGTGGCCGAAGCTATACGACTTATCGACGGCGTCCTTCCGACCTGCTTTCTCCGACGCCGAAATTTTACTTTATGGATGCACAGGAAAGGTACTTAAGAAGTCCTCCAGGTAAATCGCCGGCGAAAAAAGTAGATGAACTCTTGGCGTGGGTGAACAATGCTTATGCAAAAGACTTATCAAGTAAAGTAACACCATTCGGATACAGAACTACTACAGGACGGCCTCGATCTTCAGGTAAGCTGTTCAGTGTCATGTCACCAGTTAACATCAGTTGAGGCAGGGAATATTTCAGATTTTCGGCGGTCGCTTCGCTGCTATGTTACCAATTTGAACTGTTCGTCAGCGAAGTTTGTCTGAAAAAATGGATTTTACGGTGGATGAGCATTTTGAGCTATAAGCAGCGCGAGTCCGCGTCCTAGGCAACCTTTTCTCGCCATTCGATTATTAATTCCTGCGAGCAGAAGTCAGGAGTTTTTGGTATTTTGAGCGAGTTTAACTATTTCATTTCCCATGACATTTACGCTTTATCGCAGACATGAAAGATAATAAGCTGTTCTGGGGAGTGAAGAGAGTATGAAGTCAAAGATGTTCTTTTAGGGATCTTACAAGAGTCTACAACAAATATGCGGTTTGTCGTTTGGACGTTTGAGTAAACATAACCAAGCATTACTATTCAAAATTACTCTCATGCTGAAGCGATCGGAGCTATTCAAGGGCAGAATTACAATAAACTTGTCACAAGAATTTAGAAATAATTCTTTGTGGCCCGAACGACGTCGATCTCGGGTCAGGTTATTAATTAGTGAGGATAAATTGTTTAGCATGGACGCCTACCCAAACACTGAATTATAAACAATTCCAATTGAATCTACTTTTCATTTTTTTTGACATCGAAATATTCTATCGAGGAATAGTGAAATAGGTATACTAGGGTACAAATATTTTGTACAGACTTGCCAACTCAAATAGGCTGAGCTGTTTCTAATTGCTTGGTGGAGAAGTGATACAATGTATGTGCTGACGGTCATGAAGAATTTTTTCATATTTGGTATGTGAATAACATACTAACCAGACCCTATGCATTACTCAAAAAAAAAAACTCTGGTCATGAGATGCCAAGTTTAGAACTTCAGCTACAGAATGAGATTTTACTGTAAAGAATATCAAAGTATGTACATGTGTGCAAAACTTGCACCATGGTAACATACTGTACATGCAATAGCTGTTCTTGTTTTAGCTCTAAGTGCAAACTAGCAGCTATGCAGTAACATGCTCCCTTGCAGAAGAGGCATGCACCCCTCTGAATTTCCATAACTGTGGCAGTTATCTTCTTGAGTCAGGGATCAGGAGGAGATAGTCAAAGAATATTAATTTGATGGAAAACCGTAAAGTTCCTTGCTGTAGAACACATGAACTCTATGAGTAGTCTTGGACTATACCCCTTGAAAGAATCAATTCTCAGTGTCTCTGGAGCATCCTTTTGAAATTTTAAGTGTAAGTTGACTGATTCCTATGTTTCAGCATTTGAAAAGGTGTTGTCTGGTTGTGGATGTGGTGGCTTATCCTCAAGTGCCTTGAATCAATAGTTCCTACTTGGTGACACGGCAAGCGTCATTGTGTGTTGTGTTCTTTATGCAAGACACTTACATGTTACTATCACAATACTTTTTCCCTCTCAGGGCTGTGGTCTAGCAGCGCCCGGTAGCCTCTGGTGCCTTTTGTTCTTGGGCGACCCAGGAATCTTAGTTTTTTCATACAAAGCATATGCAGGGCACCCTGGATTTCACAGTTTCTGAGCACTGGGCTCCCTTCAATTTTTCTTAGAGCACAGCCTTGCCTCTATTATGGAAAATAAATGGCTCTTGGCCAGCTGTGAGAAAAATGCTATAGGGTTAACAACTAGGGACTACTTGCTGCCATCTTGCATTGTCTCTTGTTAACTAATTTCTCATGTCAGTTTGAATCCTTAAAGGCTATTGAAGGCCTCATATCTTGCATAAGTGTGGAGGCCAACAGTTGAGAGTGACTCAGGAAAAGGACATTTTAGATGTCCAAAAGAAGAAAAAAAAAAAAACCTCAAACCCTCAAAATAAAGCTGACTGTATTTGTGTCTGTATTTGTACAGCCTTGGTAATTGAAGGAAGTTGTTAAAGCTGCATTGTAGCTTTCATGTATGTGAATAAAATTGTGTTTTATTTCTTATCATTAATTATTGGTTGTTTCATTCAGACGAAGAAACTATGAACTCTCAGCCTGGACATGGTCACCGTTCCTACTTTGGCAATGACGATGAGATTTCTAGTCTTCCCTCACCCAGTTCATCTCTAGTTGACCTAGATAGTAATGCTGGGACTGTAGAAACAGAAGTTCTGTTGAGCAGTTATAAAGGAAATCAAAATGCAGCTCCAGGTACACAATCAGGTTTATGCAGGGTTCAAAAAGCATTTTTTTCCTTTGCAAATGGAAAAATTTGGTTGTGAAAAAGTTGGATTCATTAAACCTTTACCACACAACCAAAATACAAAAATGTCACTTTGTTAAGATCTTATAATCTTAAACCTGAACTTAACAAACAATTACAGCATTATAACACTTTTCTAGCATTTTAGTTCACACCTTTAATTTCATGTTTGTTGTCATGCTGTAATTAGCACCCGCTTTTGTATTACATTATACTGTAAATATTTTATTCATCTACTTGTCTGTTATATAATTACTCACATTCAGTTACTCATTGATTGAAGATGGCATAAGCATGCTGAAACATGTCTCTAATAAAAGTTGTATATTTCTTACAATATTTATCCTACTTGCTACTACTACAACCTTATGGAAATATATATATATATATGTGTATATAAATGTAAAAAACCTTATCCTTGAATCGGAGAGTGCTCTACAATCATATGGAGCTTTGTAAACAATTATTTAAGAAAATAAAAATTAAAACTTGGTACTACAGATCTGTTTTGAAAGGATTAAAAGTCCTCTCTCGTCAGGTGGATAAGACACTAGTTGACTAACGATCCTTTTAAGTAGGTGGTTTGAGCAGCCTTATCAAATATTTAGTTGAGTGCCGGCACGCACTCTCCAGGTTGTTCCTTTTGTTTAGGGTGTGCGCCCCTGTTCTGCATATGATAACGAATTTTTTAGCTATGCAAAGATTGCATCTCTTTGTGGTATTAGAGTACAACCTGGCGCGAGCTATTATTTTCCAGGTCATGGAAAACTCCGTTTCAGCATCCTTTAGGGACCAGATATATCTGCTCAACTCTGTTGCGTTCCTTTTGTTCTCATGTCTAAATGAAGCTGTATGATTTCTAAATCTTGTTTTAAATTGGTTCGCAGTAAGGCCGACGTACGTTTGGGTTCCCAAGGGACTTTCAACTGTGGCCTGGTAGACCACATTTTGAATTAGGCAATTGCCACGTAACGGGCAAGAGTGTTTGTCTCTACAATTGCATGATTTTTCTTGCGATTGAGAATTATTTGCGAGGGAAGACTTGCTGTGGGCGTCGATTTTTCTTTCTAAATTTGGCATGCACGAATAGCTTACTTTCAAAGTGTTCCTATTAAAAATGTTTCTTAGCGAGTGCCCTGGCGAAAAGGATTCTTTTACGATGCCTAAAAATTTTCTTCCCACAATAGTGGCAATGTTCTTACTAAAAGGTGGGTTTTACCAAGTTATATTTTGGTGTCTTCCTCTCCCTTCTGTACTCCTCTGGTCTTTAGTTGTTGTGTCAAATTTTAATTGATGATTATAGCCACTTGCTTCTAACGCTTGCTGATACATGGGTGCTGCTTTGTCGAAGGATACTCTGTCCCATGAAATTTTGCTAAGCCTTTTATTGATCGCCAGGGGAATGTTCTTTAGGATGGAAGGTGGGTGATTACTATCACAGTGCACATACAGAGGTGTGTTGTTAGGCTTTGAATATGGCTCATAAGATCCTTTGTTTAGGTTCAAAGTGACATCAAGAAAGTTGACCACTTTTTTGTTTGCTTCGATAGTAATTTTCAAGCCGTTGTGGTGCTGAACACTTTGCAAATATCTTTTTTAATTTTTTCAATCCTTCTCGGTGTTTGCTGGAATGCGCCCAGGCCGTCATCCCTGTATAAGCCTATTTGTTTTCTGATGTCTTCTGGAAGTTGGTTTAGTAAGTACGATCCCACTAGTTCACAGGTTTCTGCGCTGTCGTACGAGCCCATTGTAACATCAAATGAAGTTGTTGAATGCGTTTTGTTCCATGGGGTGTTGTCGTTGAATAGAAGGGATTGTTTGGTGTGGAAAATAATTCTATCTTCCACGGAAATGTCGGTATAGGAAGCCGCGAAAGATAGGGCGTCGCTAAGAAGCTTGTGTGAAATGGACGGGTAGAAGTTTACAATATCAAAGGCAATGAACGAGTGTTGGTCTTTGTTAGGGATATTGATGAACCAGTCGAGGGTCGCTCTTGTGTTTTTCCATTGATGAACGTTGGTCTTATCGATGGCGGCTTTGTTTATCTTATCAAGGATTTGCTTGCTTACTTTGTCTAACTCTGATTTGGTTGGATTAATCAGGCGGCATGTAGGGTTGTTCTTAAAGTTGTTCTTGAGGTCTTTCAAAGTGATGAATGATTCTTTAGGTGCCAACATTTCAACTCTATCGTCTATCTTTAGGGTTTGGGCGAGGTCTTTCGCTTCGGTGTTAATATGCGTTTTGGCGTTAGCGGGCGCTTTCTTGTACTCCTTCTCTATGTTTTTGTTCAGCAGTGACTTATAGTCATTAGCATTCATCCTATAGAAATTCGTGGTTTTATCTGCTGGTACATACAGGTTGCTGTCCTTGTTGATGGAATCGATGTGCTGTGATTATTTTTTCTGGAATTCGGAAGAGCGGGGTGCTTTGAATTCGATGTTTCGGATCAGGTTAGTCATCTTATCTTCGAATTCATTAAGGTCAGGCACTTGCGGTGGTGTTTTCTTTGAGTTAAAGCCGTATGTTTCGCGGTGGTCGGACACTGATGATGTATTAAGAAAGTGGTAGGCGCGCCAGCACATTCTGTTGATAAGCCTTTCCGTCATGCCAATCAGCCTTTTCAGGTATTCCTTGTTAGTCCGTATTGGTATGTTCTTAGTTGAGCAGTTAAAATTTAACTTTTCCATGTCGACTTGTGATAATAGAGTGCTCAACTTACGGAGCATATACAAATGTAGAGAAATGTATACAAATGTATACACTCCGTAAGTTGAGCACTCTGTTATCACGAGTCGACATGTAAAAGTTAAATTTCAACTGCTCAACCAAGAACATACCAATACCGACTAACAAGGAATACCTGAAAAGGCTGATTGAAATGACGGAAAGGCTTATCAACAGAATGCGCTGGCGCGCCTACCACTTCCTTAATACATCATCAGTGTCCGACCACCGCGAAACATACGGCTTTAACTCAAAGAAAACACCACCGCAAGTGCCTGACCTAAATGAATTCCAGATAAGATGACTAACCTGATCCGAAACATCGAATTCAAAGCACCCCGCCCTTCCGAATTCCAGAAAAAATTATCACAGCACATCAAGCATTAAGCAAGCAAATCCTTGATAAGATAAACAAAGCTGTCATCGATAAGACCAACGTTCATCAATGGAAAAACACAAGAGCAACCCTCGACTGGTTCATCAATATCCCTAACAAAGACCAACACTCGTTCATTCCCTTCGATATTGTAAACTTCTACCCGTCCATTTCACACAAGCTTCTAAGTGATGCCCTATCTTTTGCGGCTTCCTATACCGACATTTCCGCGGAAGATAGAAGAATTATTTTCCACACCAAACAATCCCTTCTATTCAACGACAACACCCCATGGAACAAAAAGCATTCAACAACTTCATTTGATGTTACAATGGGCTCGTACGACGGTGCAGAAACCTGTGAACTAGTGGGATCGCACTTACTAAACCAACTTCTAGAAGACATCAGAAAACAAATAGGCTTCTACAGGGATGACGGCCTGGGCGCATTCCAGCAAACACCGAGAAGGATCGAAAAAATTAAAAAAGATATTTGCAAAGTGTTCAGCACCAACGGCTTGAAAATAACTATCGAAGCGAACAAAAAAGTGGTCAACTTTCTTGATGTCACTTTGAACCTAAACAAAGGATCTTATGAGCCATATTCAAAGCCTAACAACACACCTCTGTATGTGCACTGTGATAGTAATCACCCACCTTCCATCCTAAAGAACATTCCCCTGGCGATCAATAAAAGGCTTAGCGAAATTTCATCGGACAGAGTATCCTTCGACAAAGCAGCACCCATGTATCAACAAGTGTTAGAAGCAAGTGGCTATAATCATCAATTAAGATTTGACACAACAACTAAAGACCAGAGGAGTACAGAAGGGAGAGGAAGACACCGAAATATAACTTGGTATAACCCACCTTTTAGTAAGAACATTGCCACTAACGTGGGAAGAAAATTTTTAGGCATCGTAAAAGAATCCTTTTCGCTAGGGCACTCGCTAAGAAACATTTTTAATAGGAACACTTTGAAAGTAAGCTATTCGTGCATGCCAAATTTAGAAGGAAAAATCAACACCCACAACAAGTCTTCACTTGCAAATAATTCTCAATCGCAAGAAAAATCATGCAATTGTAGAGACAAACACTCTTGCCCGTTATGTGGCAATTGCCTAATTCAAAATGTGCTCTACCAGGCCACAGTTGAAAGTCCCTTGGGAACCCAAACGTACGTCGGCCTTACTGCGAACCAATTTAAAACAAGATTTAGAAATCATACAGCTTCATTTAGACATGAGAACAAAAGGAACGCAACAGAATTGAGCAAATATATCTGGTCCCTAAAGGATGCTGAAACGGAGTTTTCCGTGACCTGGAAAATAATAGCTCGCACCAGGCCATACTCAAATACCACAAAGAGATGCAATCTTGGCATAGCTGAAAAATTCTTTATCATATGCAGAACAGGGGCGCGCACCCTAAACAAAAGGAACGAAGTGGCAAGTGTGTGCTGGCACTCAACTAAATATTTGATAAGACTGCTCAAACCACCTACTTAAAAGGATCGTAAGTCAACTAGTGTCATATCCACCTGACGAGAGAGGACTTTTAATCCTTTTGAAACAGATCTATAGTACCAAGTTTTAATTTTTATTTTCCTAAATAATTGTTTATATATGTATATATTTATATAATATATGTATAAGGATAAAAACACTCATCCTATATGTTACAATATATTTAAAACTAAACTAAACCATGCTTAAGGATTAACCTATTTACAAACATGGATTTGAAGTGTTGCAAAAGCACCCTTTTCCATGTAGATGGTATGCAGTATTTTTCTCTTCAGGAATGATGTGTTTGAGAGGGTGTGAACGCAGTGCGGTCACTTTATCAAAATTTTCTGTCCTGTGTCTCTAAAAGGCTCAAAATAATGAAGTGACAGGAACTATATCGCCGCTTGTAACATTTATCTAAGAAGTGCTGGATTTGTTTAAGGTGCGATTCAGAGCTCCATACACAGGAAGGCCATATGTCAAAATTGGTAATACAATAGATTTAAAGACATGATCTATTTCTTGCTGACTATAGGGTTCTTTCCTGAGAGTTTGCAGAACATGAAGGCATTTGTTTGCTTTCTTTAGCTTCAGCTTTGCATGAGTGCTAAAGCCCAGCGCACACTTGAGCTATCAGCTGAGCTGAGCATCACTCGTGCTCTTGCCCTACGCCGTTTCCTCAAGTGTGCGGTGTCTTTTTCTGCGATTTTGGTCATGCGTGCCATTAGCGTCGGATATTCAGCATGTTGAATAATTTTGGGCAAGAGTGAACATTTCCTCACAGTGTGCGCATGTTCTGAGCTATCAGAGCAGTGATCGATGCGAATGTGCATGCATTTTTTATACACACAGACTTCACAATGGCAGATGTTGACGAAAGTGCAAGCTCGTCGGAAGATGAAAAGATTTTTCTGTCCTTTTTATTACTGCAATGAAGGCAAAGGCGCTTGAGGGCAGCTCATTGAAAGGTGTGGGTAAAATCTTTGGTTTCACACCGCCAGTCACAAGGTGCATGTGCAAATACTGTTCGTGAACTTAATTGTGAAGACCCTGAAGAATTTAGACAATTTCACCGCCTAGACAGACTTTCATTTCAAGAGATTTTAACCTTGGTAACACCATTAATCGAAAGGAAAGACATGCCACTACGTTGCTCTTTAAAGCCCATTGAACAACTGTCAGTGACATTACGTTTTTTGGCTTCAGGTTTGTTTTGTTCATATATCTCTCAGTTTTTCATGTAGAAGTTAGTTTTATTTTATTGTATCGTCATAATTCCAGAAAAGTATTTTTCATATAATCATTATTTTTAGAGTTACAGTACAGTATTTTTGAAATTTTTTGCTAGTTTTGAAATTGTGACATCATCAAATTGCTATTAAATTGTAAACCATAAGACTTGTATTTACTACCATTACCATCTTATAGATCTTCAAAAACTGAGTTTCTTGTGTTGGTCATTTTGACTTGTGCTTTTAATCTTCGTCAGAGCTTCCTATACCTCTTCTTCTATATTCTTGCACAAAGTGTAAAAATGCTTTAATTCCCAAAATAATGAGGATACCTTAACTGCTTTTTCTGGAATTATGGCAAACAGCCTTAAGTTCCTTTCAAACTATTTGGTTGAAAGAATTAAAAAGCATTCTCTGTCAGCTTTCCATCTTTGACACAAATCATTAATTAAATGTATTTTTGAAATAATTATGACTCAATGTAAAAAAAACTTAATCTTTTTTAGGAGAGACATTTAGAAGTCTGTCAATATCAAATTGGGGAGAGGACAATATCTGCGATTGTAGAAGAAACATGTCAAGCACTGTGTGAAGTTTTGAAAGACAAGTATTTAAAGGTACAACTTTAATTTTTTACATATGTATAAATAGAACATAGCAAAAATGATATATAAGCAGACCACAGTTATTCAATAATAAAAAGGTTCACCCTTGCAGTGTTCAAAGGTGGTCATCTCTGTAAGATACACTGTTCTCTCTGTAAGATACACTGTTCTCTCTGTAAGATACACTGTTCTCTCTGTAAGATACACTATTCTGGCCATAAATTGGAGGTGAAGGGCTTGTTGACATACTAGGTTGCATGAGTGGGTGGAAGTAATTCCTCTGAGGCTGGACTTGCATCATTGTTTGTGTTTGCATTTCCGGCGTTAGTAACCCTGTTTGTGCTTGAAAAATAATGCTACTTATTTTATTCTGTGCAAAATGACTTGTTTGGCTGTCTAATTCAGATTAGGCCTTGGCTACATAATTGCCAAAAGCCTCAAAAATGGTATCATTCTTTGTATTTGCCCGTTTTCTTTTATTTTTGTTTGCTATTGACTGTGACAAATTTTTAATCAACTGGTACTCTTCTTCAGCCTGTTTCCTTCTGGATTTAGTTGGTTTTCTTAGTGGTTCACTTGTAGATCTTGCAGACACTTGATCACCATCCTCCTTTGTTTGATTCGTTGGGCTACTTGGAGTTGATGGATTAAGGAAGTCATCTTCACTTTCATCATCATCAACATCATTTTCAAGACTTGCCTCTGTTGATTGATTACTACTACTACCACAGGGATCCTAAAAATTAAACAAATGTATATTTTATTTTTCAAACCCCAAACAATAAAGAAGACTGGGTACAAATTGCAGCAGAATTTAACAGCAAATGGAATTATCCCTGCTGTTTAGGAGCCATAGATGGAAAGCACATTGCTATTCAACAACCAGCAGATACAGGCTCTGAGTTCTTTAACTACAAGCATTTTTTCAGTGTCATTCTATTGGCCATGGTTGATGCAAACTATGAATTTATTTATGTAGACATTGGGGCAGCTGGCAGAGCAGGAGTTGCTGACATTTTTGCTTACTCTGCATTGAAAAAAGAACTAACAACAAATTCTTTAGATCTCCCAGATGCGATTGCATTACAAGGGATACCAGCAAAGGTGTCATATCATGTTGTTGGGGATGATGCCTTTCCTTTGCATGCCCGATTGATGAAGCCATACCCATATTGCAATTTGGACAAAGAGAAGCGCATATTCAATTGTAGATTGTCACGGGCACGAAGAGTTGTTGAAAATGCCTTCGGCATTTTAGCCCACAGGTGGAGGGTATTTTTAACAACCATTAAACTATCACCCGAGAAAGTAACAGACATAATTTTTGCAGCCTGTTGCTTACACAATTTAGTGATTGAAAAAAACAAAGCTAGTTACATATCAGCCGCAGACCTGGAGGATGCAGACCATACATTGGTAAGAGGAACCTGGAGAAATGACCTAGTTTTGAACAGCATGCAACCCACCAACCTTCTCAATGCACCAAAAGATGCAAAATCCCAAAGGGAACTTTTGGTAAATTACTTCAATAATCATGGGTCTGTTCCTTGGCAACTCAATATGGTTGTTTAGCCATACTTCCTAGTCAAGCATGCATGTTTTCTGTAAATACTTTTAATTTTCATTAACTGGAGGACTATCAAAAACTGTCTTGATTTCTTCAATACTTACCAAATCTATATTTGATACTGATGCCCGAGTTGCTACATGAGGTGTTAAAAACTGCAGTTTTTTCAAGTATCCACTGAGTGCGTTTTGTTTGATTTTTTCTTGCACTTCCACCAGGTAGGGGCTTCTTTGCTTTGCTAAAGCTGTTTCTCAGGGCTCTGATTTTAGCTTTGACCCATTCACCTAGAATGAATTTAACATATATTTACCAACACATTCAACTAGTGCAGTGGCTGTGTGTTGAGTACCCTGGGTATGTGTTGAGAGAAGATTACAAGACTGACAAATTGTTTTTGATGGTCAAGACTCAAGCAGTGGGCTCAAGACTCAAGAAGTGGAGGGAACAGGTGGCACTTAGTATATTTTGCTGATGAGATCTGCACATCTTCCTGGGTATTGTTTTCACCTCTTTTCTAATGCCCAATATTAAATGAAAGCAATTTTTCTAAAGCTGGTTGACAACAATTATATTTGATTGATTTTTTTCTCTAAAGCTGGCTATCATTTTGAGGGAAAAATTATAACACGAGGTGAAACAATGTATTTCTAATGCGCACATCCCCCTACAAGTAAAAGTCAAGTGCCCCCCTCCCCCCCCCCCAAGGGTTCAATCATATTTAAATTAAGTAACCAAGGTTCAATCGTCCTAAAATTGGCAAATTCTTGAATTTGGTCAAAAATTTGAGGGAAATACCAAAACAAAAGCAGTGTCACTTCCTTTGACAGTCAATGAATCGTTTACGACTTAACTGCACACCAAAGAAAATGTTGAATGTGTGGTGAATTTCGTGGACGGCAGTGTAAATATCAACATATAGAATTTTAATACTGGGCTCATTAATATGCTTTGGCTTAGGCCTATAACTTAGACTTTTTCTTCTTGTTGTTCCAAGCTTTTCGGCGAGCTCTTGAAGGGCTTTATCCCGCAACTCACGATTCTTGAATGCAGCACATCTTACGTCGTAGAGGCATGGATAATCAGGCCAAAATTCAGCCAATTTACCTTCTTGAACAGCTTCAGCAACTATCGAGCTGTTTTCCGCCTATTTTTAAGTTTATGTATGAAACAAACGCATGCGCATTTGCATCGATGAAACAAACGCATGCGCATTCGCATCGATCACTGCGCTGATAGCTCAGAACGCGCGCGCACTGTGAGGAAATGTTCACTCGTGCCCAAAATTATTCAACATGTTGAATATCCGACGTTATAACATAACCAAAGTAAAGCGCGCGCTCTGATTGGTCAATTTAGCGTCCCCCATTTTCCCATGGGTGTACGCTGCTGACGTGAGCAAATGCAAAGACTATTTTTCCGCGCGCGCTTGTTTTTTTCTGGTCACGTAAGATTTGTTAATCAAAAGGGAACTCTTTAGCTACAATGTGTTAATGTTATGTTATAAAACAAATGGTAAACACCACAGCGTACACTATTGAGTTATGGATGCACTTGGGAGGTTTGCTAATCACTCAAGAAGCTAGAGTCGCTCTCGGCTATCGCCTCGAGCGACTCTTACGCTTCTTTCGTGCTTAGCAACCTCCCGCGTGCATCCATAACTCAATAGTGTACGCTGTGGTGTTTACCATTTGTTAACTAATGGCACGCGTGACCAAAATCGCAGAAAAAGACACCGCACACTTGAGGAAACGGCGTAAGGCAAGAGCACGAGTGACGCTCAGCTCTGCTGATAGCTCAAGTGTGCGCCGGGCTTAAATTTACAGTCACTCTGGAGTGTGAGACCCAGTAAAACAACATTGTTGTATTGACTGATGTTGTGTACTGGCTGGTAGTCTTGATTCTTATTAAAAACAAGTTCTTTACATTTGCAATCACATATAGAGTACACTAAGGCAACTGTGTTAATAAAAAATACAAAGTAGCAATGTTCATGACCATAAGCTTTCATTAGAGATCTTCTTTGGATGAGATGCATTTGTTTAAGATAACCTTCATATGATTTGGAAGTCCCAAATAAATGTATCTTGAACTTTGAATGATCTCTTTAGTTATTTCTTCCTCTCCTTGCTGAAAAACACTTTCAGAAGTTGGCAAAGCACTGAAAGGAGCAGAACAGGGTGCTACATGTAGGAAAGTAGACACTTTTATCATGGGCCCACTGAAGTGAATTCCAATATTTTCTGTTATCAGGATTGTATTCCAGCAAGGTATTTCTAACCAGATCTCCAAAAACTGCCTCGTGGAAAACCCATTCTCGATGTGGTAGAACAGAATATCCCAGTTGGGTTTCTGGACTTGGGAAGGAATACCCCAGCTGGGTAGAGGACCTGGACACCACTACAAGAGAGAGCAAAGTGAAGTACAGGTAATGATATGTGTATCTTATGTAAACTGTCAACCTTGCTATGGCTTTTCACGAACGCCTTTCAATCCACCGATATGACTTTGAAAAACGTTTATTGATATTAAATTCAACGATTTTGCAACAACTGAAAGATCATCAGCATTTACACGAACTCAGGTACTGCATTTGTAACCCATACATTTACATGTTATTAAGAATTCATTAAAGCACTCTGGCCCCTTTTTATGTCCTAACCTAATGGTCATTTAGAGCAATCATTTGACGTAAGTGTATGATAATTTGTTTTAGCCCTGATGAGAAATACTCCTCCAGCACCTCCTCTCCATCAGAAACAAAACCGTTTACTCGTTCATCACGGTCCAAATCAGCTCTTAAATTATCAGATCTGCAGTCTGGCAGATCAAAAGACCCATCTAGAGTAGGAGTGAGTAAGGTCAACGGAACTGATTGGAACGATGGGGCAAGTACTGATACAGACATGCTGCTTTCTCAGTCAGTGTATGGACCGAACCCGGTTAATATGGGCGGAAATTTCCACAGCTCATTATACCAAGACAAAAAGGTCGCACGACTGAAAAAGGAATCCACCAAAAAGCTCAGAAAAAGCACAGGGAAGATCAAATCCAGAGAACACTCAACAGTATCTCCAAAGAGGTCGAAAAGTCTGACTCTTACACCTACAAAGTCTCTCCGCTTTTCTACCGGCAATGGATATTCAGAAGGTAAGGAAGATACTCCTCTTAGAACGGCTGGCCTGAGGGATTCCTCACCAGGCAGGAGCCCCTTCACTACTCTGCCGTCAAGATACAGCATACCTCCACAGAATGAGAGATATACAGGCTCTTCTGCAGAGGCTGCACTTCGTAGCGTCTCGCCAAAAATGACGCGGATGTACATATCGCCGCCCGTTGTGACACGGTATTCAAATCTACCCGTCAAAAAAGAGGAAGTGACGTCACCACTAACTGTAAGAAGAGAACCATCTACCAGCCCCAACTCTGCTAAATCTCCATCACGTGTAAGAATCCCACTCGAGACAGACTTTTCACCTAGAAATGAGGAAAGCGATGTAGAATCTGAGGACACAGACAGGGAAATGCGCAAATCACCAACAGGAATTAAAATGGAAAAGATGTACAGAGATCCTAATACTATGTATCCTTGGAAAACAATGATTCAGAGTTCTCAATCTCGAGACGTTGCCGCCGCAAAGTTTCCGGGTCCAAAGCCACAATATTATTCTACTCCCAAAATCTCAACAAGCAGGGATCCACAAAAGCCATTTAGCTCTTCACTCAAGCATCCATATTCGAGCAGAACTTCAAATGGTGGCCTTCGTGGCGACCAAAGAGTGGTGTTTTCTGAGCGCAGTAGCCAGCCGTATGGAAGAGAAGCTAGAGCACAACAGGAGCACAAATCACCTATCAAACCTGTTTTTGCTGGTTCAAGTTACCGGTCCAGAGATGAGAAGCTCGCTAAGTCTGCTCCAGATGCAAGATACCGCAAGCCGCCAATTCCTGCCAGAAGTACTGGAGGGAATTCGAGTCATCGACGAAGTAAAACGGTTCCAGATTTAAGACGGGTTGCCATGAGGTCAGCTTCAAGGCCAAAAAATTCACGCCGCAGTCTTGATGATGACGTTGTCAGTGTAAATACCGCAGACACTGAAAGGCTCATCACCCACCCACCTATGCCTCTGTTTGATGTTAGTCCTTCATTGACTACTGTCTCAGATAGTGATACATTAGTCGAGTCCGAAACAGAGACGGACACACACATGGGTGTGATCGAGAGGAGTCAAATGAGCCCACCCCATGTTGCTGATGCGTCTGACAAGTTTTCTCCTACAAGTGTGTTTGCTTCGACAAATCCTCATGCTGCAGTAAGAGAAGAACTTCCTCAAAGATTTCACCTATGGAAGCTGTAAGTTTTGCTTCTGTCACATTTGTGTACCTGTATTTGATGATGTTGCTCGTCTCATAAGCTTTGGATTGTTGTTATTGATAATTTGTGAATTCTTATACAGTACTTAAGTTTCCTATTAAGCACCAAACATTTTGTCGTTTACCAAACTGTTTGCCTTTCTGGTCTCGTCAAGAAAACATGGACTGTCCTCTATAGTCAGTTTTGTGCTGGCTGTCTGCTTGCCGTCAGAACCTTCACTTATGTTTCCTTTCGGTCACCTTTTATGTCTAAGTGTGTGCCATTAACCGAAACCCTGAGTAAGCTCTACTCTGAGACATAGTGACAGCTGCCTGTCATAGATAGAGGAGTAAGCACTAAAACTGGAGATAAAAGAAAAACTTCTGCTGTTGAAGACAGAGGGAAACTGTCTACCTCGTTACAGGAATTTGCAGGGTATGGCAGGCCATTTGTAGCAATATTCAAAAATTCTTTCATTCAACCATTCCACTGCTATTCAACCGTTTAATTCAACCCCATTTCAACCATTTTAACACCTCCATTCAACCATTTAAGAATCTATTAAACTATTCAACCCCAATTCAACTATTCAAGAATCTATTCAACTATTCAACCCCAATTCAACTATTCAACCCCATTCAATTATTTAATCCCAATTCAATCACTTCAGTCGCGCATTCAACCATTCAATCCCGCATTCAACCATTCAACTGGCGGACTGGGGAACCTGGAACGAAAGGCGGCCGAGCTGGAGCCTGAAACCTAAGTTATCATAGAAAGCAAGATGGCGGCAGATGCATAGCAATTTGAGCTAACAGAAATACCTAGTTTTTTAAACCACATCCTAAACAAGACGACTCAGTTATGTAAGATTCCTTTCGAGGTGGAAGCACTGGAAAAGCATGCCGCAACACTTGACTAAACAATCTCCTTGTTAAGAAAGCTGGAAGATTGTTTCCAGTTTGAAGCCAACGAGAAAACAGTTGCAAAAAATTACGTCCGCTTATGATATTTTACAAGGCTGGAACCATTTATTGTCTCTAGCTTCCATTACCACAACAACTGTCGCTAACTTGGGCTCAGACAGACAAGCAAATATTTCTTCACCCGGGAGGCCATCGTTCGACATATCTTCTGAAACACTTGAGGAACTTCTGCAAAGAACTTTGGGAAACCACAGGCAGCCCATCTTAGTGTGTATCTCTAGCCAACAAAATTTTTCGGTCTTTTTAATTGAAATTTGATTTGATTCTTTTATTAAATCTGTCTGAAGAAATACGTTACATATATCTTATTAACCAAGCGCGAGGGCCGCACTGGGAGAATATCGGTCCGAGGTCTTGACAGTACGGACCGAGCGCAGCGAGGTCCTTACAAAAAAGACCGAGGGCCGATATTCTTCCAGTACGGTCCCGAGCAAGCTTGGTTAATAAGAGATTTATTATACGACTGAAGTTCAAAGGGATACAAGTGCGGTATCATTCGGGACCATTCGGGACAGTGCCCGGTCCGATACTTAGAGAATATTGACCGGCAATAGAGCATTTTGATTGGTTGATTTTAGTTATTGGCCCTCTGACTGCCCGAGTCGTGTAATAAATTGCAATAAATGTCAATCGAAGGAATACTTACTGTGTACAATATTTCCAAGTTAACATAACAGACGTCTTAGGACGTCTTTCTTGTAATTGTGCCAGGTTACTCAGACCTGCAACCATCGGGTCTGAATGCGGGATTGAATGGTTGAATTGGGGTTGAATATAGTTGAATTGGGGTTGAATAGTTGAATAGATTCTTGAATGGTTGAATGGGGGTGTTGAATTGGGGTTGAATTCAACGGTTGAATTGCAGTTGAATGAAAGAATTATTGAATATTGCTACAAACGGCCTGCCATAGCAGGGCCAGTAAAAAGTTTACAAAATGCGATTTTGCAATTGTTAGAAATTGTGTCTGCAGTTCTTAAATTCGGTGGATGGAACTTTGGTAGCTTTTGCTGCTTAAAAATGAGTATTTAAGTCTACGAATTAAATACTGACGTTATAGACAAAGTGTAAAGTTGTTGAATTACGACACTTTCCTTTTTTAGCAAATGAAAGAAGTGATAATACATATACCTTGAATGCTCTCAACTCTTACACAAGTGGCAACATATCCAGTAAATATGTAAGACTTGTGGAAAAAAGGGTGTGAATTTCCCCGAACGTTAAGTTGATGAGCAATTAATTTTGGGTTTAACTCATTATCTACCATCGTATTGTTGTATAATGTCAGGATTCGTGATCAACACTACTCTTCTGTAATGTAATGTTTGTTGAATCCTGTAAAGAGATGAAGACACCAAAGCTCCAGACAGCTTCATAACAAGGCGCTTTACAAATCCGAAATCTGGAATAATTTCTTCGTTTCTTGACGACTGTTTGAGCGTTGATAGCGAAGACAAAACAATGAAGGTGGGTGTTCAAAACCTTAACTTCTCAAATTCATGAGGGCAACAGCCAGTGAATGAGGCATATGTGGGTCACATGCATGAACCTTCATACCTAATGAACATTCAGAGGAAAATCTTAAGGGTTTTGATTTGAGGTGAAACACGGTTTTGATCTCAGATCCAACACTTACATTTTAATGAGCATTTTCAATAATTAATATATCGTTAACAACTATTCCAAAAACGACCTGAATATTATTTCATGAACGATCTTCGGTGGTTTTCTCTCCGCCAACTTCTTAGCCACCTCCATCACAAACTTGTTAAGCCAGTAATTCAAGGTTACTGCGTCTATTTCTTCAATGCCGGTAGAAAGCTGGGAAAGATTTCCATATAACCCCATACATTAATTATGCATTCATTTCCTAAAGACTAAGTAGTATAAAGGTTTCTTTGCAACACTCTATACATAATTAATGTTGGGGTTATATGGAAATCTTGCCGAAAGCTGTGCGATCTTGAGTAAATCAAAGTCTTTAAAGAGCGCTTGTGGAACGAAAACGGGAGGTATAAGTGACTGAGAAGTTTGCCATTCGCCAAGAATTTTTTCCGCCCATTTGTTCTTACATTTGGTAAACGAGGGGAATAGCTTTTCGACGAACGCGCGTTCTTCGTAAACCGTTTTTGGCTCCCTAAATCTTGCCGCTCTGTCTTCACTCATGGTCACACACCAACCACACCAAAACAATTAATCATGCATGCATGTTAACGTAATGTTACGGAAAATAGCAAAATTGCATCGCTACATAAATTATTCTTTCATTTGGGGAGGACAATGGAAAAAATGTAGCACTGCATATTTTTTTATTGTTTCATTTGAGAAGTCATCTCAAAAACTCGTGCTTCGTGTTTCATCAGGGGTTCCAAACGCCTCGAAACAATAAAAGCACGAGGCCTGCTGCCTCGTGTTTCCATCTGTTTCTCGGTGTTTGGAACCCCTGATGAAACACGAAGCACGAGTTTTTGATATACATGTATTACTTAACTTGCCAGTGTCCTTACATATAGCCTGCTTGTGCAGCCGCGGGAACAAGCGGAGAGTGTAGAGTAGAAATTTGTCTCCTCGCAGCTTTGCTGTCTTCATTTTTGTCCTCGAGATGACTGGGTATTGATCTTAGTAAAAATTCTTGACTGAAAATTATGGGAGTTAGGAGTTGCATGTATTTGGCCCGGGAAGGATGCGGAACTTATGTCCAATGACCATGTGATCGTCTTTTTTGTAAATCCTTTCAGGAACCGAGTGTTACTTCTACTGGTGGTGGTGGTGCTATGAGACTCAGTGGAAAGGAAGCTGCCCCAGGCCCAGTGGAAGCCTTAAAACAGATGCTCTTTACCATGCAGGACATGGCGCATCACGAAACACTCGATAGCGAAGATCCAAGCTGCTATAAGGTAACCTAACAATTTACAATAGAGATAGGCGAACATGGGTTGATGGTACAGTTGAACCCCGGTAACTTGAATTGTCAATGGGAATTGAATTTACTTCGAGTGATCGGGGTTTCGAGTTATGGGGTTGGGGTTTTGAACAAAAAGACGAGAAGCACTTGATTAAAGATATTTGATGCTGTTACATGTTTTATTGTAAGATTTCTAGCAATGTAAGAGCATAAAAACGACAAAACAAAACAAAACAAAAGCATGAAATGTAAAGGAGCTGCTCTTCAGAATGTTTAGCCTAAATGTCCCTTTAAAACTCGTTGAAAAATCTGTTCAAGCAACAGATCGATTCCAGATTACGTGCCATTATTTCTTTTTGCCGGGAAGAACTGTCAAAACTGTTTGTTTGCGGACATACAAACGTGTGATGTCGACAAAGGTCAATCTATCATAACATATAAATGAGATTAAATGTAATCTTCCGGTGCAAAATGTTATGGCTCATTAGTCCGCAAAAGTGAAAGTCGACTTCGAGTTATCAAGGGTAAAATTACAAAGAAGAGTACCTGAAGAGAAGTAAAAATCGCTTCGAGTTAGCGGGGTTTCGAGTCGTAAGGGTTAAAATTAGAGTAAATATTCAGTAAATATACAGTAAATTCAAGGGAAATCAGTTTTGCTTCGGGGTAGCGGGAAATTCGAGTTATCGGGGCTCAACTGTACTAGTATATGCGGGCTTTCTACACTGTAGTTTAAGGGTGGCAGGTGTCGCTGACAAAAGTTGTTCGTGCGCAATACACAACCTTTCTCAAAGATCCCTTATTACTCAACAATAACAACTACGCAACTTTGAGAATTTTTTCTTACTAAAACGAAACGCTAAGTAACATACACTGTACCTTTAGGCAGCTGTAAACTCTCCAAAGACGATTTAACCAGCTACGATATGATTCATGAACGTTAAATCGACGATTTTCGCAAGTTAGTGAGGTAGCGCTAAATTACTAAATACGGAAAAGGAGCTGAAATAACGGAACGCGCGAAATACAATTGAAGAAGATGCAAATATTTGCTCTATGTTCACTTGTAGTGTTCATTCACCGCTGTTTTTGGTTTAAGGTTTTAAACTATTTTAGAACATAGCTAGCAGAGTCGCGCAATCAAATTCATTATACGTAAGCGTGCTCAAAATCCCGATAGTGCACGCTGATAGCGTCAGCAAATCCGACTTCGCCAGAAATTTTTTTTTCGCGCGAGCGGCCATTGCTAGTGCGGGCAAAAATAATACATTTCGCGACAATAATGGATACAAACAGAAACTCGGCCTGCTAGTCCGAAAACGAAGACAATGTTTCGACCTTTTCCCATGGGCTAGAGTTCTTAAATGAGGCAGAAAAAGAGAAAAACAAAGGAAAAGGAGACTCGGCATCAGCGCCGTCACGATTCGCTTCAACTGATATTGTTGTCCGTTTTTCGCGTCGCATTTGATGCACAATTCCACCGGCTATGTTCTAAAACAATTGGTTCATGCTTTCAGCTGTGCACTATCGAGTTATGGAGCACGTGGGAAGTTTGGAGAGCACTCAAGAAGCTAGAGTTGCCCGAGGCTATCGCCTCGGGCAACTCTTACGCTTCTTTCGTGCTCTCCAAACTTCCCGCGTGCTCCATAACTCGATAGTGCACGCTAAAGCATGAACCAATTGTTAATTAGTGGGCTCAAAACTAACGATCACTTTTTTTATAGGGCTCTTCCAGTATGGATTTCAAGTCCAAAGTTATCAGAGATTCTCTATCATCAGGTAATCATGTTGATAACTTTCAAGGCTCGGTTGTGATCTAATTGAAGAGCACTCGAAAGATTATTTATGAAGGTGAAATACAGGCTTTAAATTGCCTTTCAGAAATTATCTGCCGGGAACACTTCGGCCTAAACCTACACGTGCAGAGTGTTTGTGGAGCCACAAGGTTCTTGGTGAAACTATCCGAACTGTATGTAGGTTGTAAAAAACTCAGTGTTTTTACGACTTGTCCTCTATCTTGACTTTTTCTGGTGGATTGTTGTTTTTTACAGAGGACCAAAGTGAAAGAGATGCTGACATAATGCGCGGGGAGATATCTTTACAAAGGTAAAGTCTCTCAGAAGAAAGAAAGGTCTCTCATTTCTTCATTTAAGACTGAGAAGGTGCTACCCACAGCTGCCTCATAACTCGCTTTTTGTTTAAGTCGACGTATTCTCCCGGGGTTGTGTTTTTGTCTCAAGCTCTCGTCATCAAGCGTCTTGATGTTCCGACACGTTTCCTCAAAATTCACATATCAAACGATCATACCGTTTTAGTGGGCCTCCTCTAGTCTTTGTTACAGTTGTATCTCTTACGCCGTCGTCCTTTTTCATTAATGTCACAAAAGCAAAACTAAAGTAATCACTACGAATGCTTAGAATAAAGGAAATGAGGTTGAGTGATGTGTCGTGGAACCGACTTTCCACCCTTAAACATTGGAACTGTTTGCGAATCAAATTCTTTACTTTAGGTACTTCTTGGTATTTGTTAGAAAATGCTATTTTTATTAAGTTTTGTCCTACCTTCACAGGGCCTACCGTCATCTGGAACGACTCAAGAGGCTTGTGGGAAAGGAAGACGATCGTTCGTCAGTTAGCTCTGCTAATTAGATTGGACGCATCTTGGAACTGCAATACATTCATGGAAGATCATTCAACATATTAGACATGTCCAATCATCATTATCTGTTCTCGTTTTGACATTGGTAAAACAATTCATTATAACTGCCATATTAACTACCATGTTGTCGAGCTTTGTTGACAGTCACTTTGTTCTGAAAGAATCGGATGAGCTTGCGGATTGTGTTGAAGTATTGATAGCTTGATTTTTAAAAAACGATCAGTGAAAATATCATACCTTTTATTGCAAAAACACTTCATCGGTTTACCCTTTGTTAACGTTTTTAACTACAAAACTTGTTTTGAACGCATGCGAGCCAGCTTGAACTAAACTGAATCCAATTTACAGACCAAAATGTCATTAGTAACATAAGAACGTGGAATTTTATCATCAATTGAAAAGTTAAAGCTAAATCTAAGCATGCGCATAGGTCATATTTCGAAAAATAATGGGTCTTTTTTCACGCCACTAGTTGTTGCGGAAGGTGAAGAGTGACAAACAAAACAGATGAAAAGATAATGTACGATCGATGATTAAAATGTGGAAATCCTGAAAAAGGCAAAGTTTTGTCCTGTTAGTTTTCAAAACTTCAGATAAATGTGCAATTAATGTGTTTCGGGTAATGTTGAGAAGTTTAGCTGAACCCAGCGGACTCTTTGATTTGACAAGCCCGCGTAACTAACTCTACCGCTCGGGTTCTCTTCTTCAAATCTGAAATCTGAAATTGTCACACGGATATTTTAGACCTGACTGACTTTATCATCTACACGATTTGCTGACATCTCTTTATTAAGCTTCTGGAACTTGGAACAGAGTTTGCCAACACAACGCCAAAATCAACATGAACATATGAAACGATATTTTGATTTAAAAAAAAAGTGATTTTGATGAAATATTTTTCATAGCCTTAATAGAAGTTATAGGGTTTAATATATTTAGGGATATTTATATACATTAACAAATACTTATTGCAAATTGATTATTCGGTGAATTAATATAATTGTTTCAAAACAATGAAGACTGATGTCGTTTGGTAATGTCCCATAACTTCTCAGTAGAAACCTTTTAACCTTCAAATGAACATTACACTTTGGTGTCGAGCTAGTGAGGAATGGTGTTAGTCTTTGTTACATTTCCTACGTAAACGAGGGTGGCGAGTGTTACACTCATTAATTCATCGCTCCTCACGCTTACTTTCTTTCTGAGCGTAAGGTCAGAAATGTGACAAACTTTGACTCACCCCTACTCGCAGTCGCACTGCCCCTTTTTTAAAGCTTTTTAAGCAAACCGACTTGGCATAGTTACGTTCACTTTTTGACCGAAAATGAGGCTTTGAACTTTTAGCATCAACTCTCAAAATTCTAATCGGACACCTTATAATGGTCTTACAACGAATTATAGTGACCAGCTATGCTCTATACGACCAGCCCATGTCAGAGAGTCCATTAACACGGTTAAAAAACCATAATTTAGATCTTTAAAGTACAAGAAAAGATTCTTAACTGGATAGTCTTCCTCTCCCACTTTATGTTTCCACTTTAAGGACACACTACGCATACCTTTTTATATGGAGCTTGATAAAGAAATAAATTTTCTTCTCGTCTACAATGATAACCTCGCCATGTTTTCTTGTTATTAATTGGGTAGGGTAGGTACAGTTCAAACCAAAAAACAATAGAAAAGGAGATGGACAGTATAAACTATACCAAACAAACGAACCTTAAGACGCAGCGGAGTTTCAAATTTTTATTTGTTGACAGTCCAATGGTTGCTAACTTCTGTTACTTGAACATTATTTCTTTTCAACTTAAAAATACACTCTGTTCATAACTTACTTAGAATTGCATTAATCAAAATCAATAAATAGTAAAGTGTAATTTATACAGTCGACATGATACTTGACACAGTCACAAGGTCGTTCAGCGTTGACTTTGACAAAATTCACTGACTGAGTTAATCTGGAAACTTTTCAATTCATTAGTTCTCTCTTTTGCAGCCCCAGACCCCTGGTGGGCACTCGGCTTTAGCAGCCATTTCATCTTTTTTCTCATCATCTTCCTTTTCCTCTTTCTCAGAGACCTCGTTTCGTTTGCAGCCCCAGACCCCTGGTGGACAGTCTTCTTCAATCTTGTCTTTCTTACAGCCCCAGACCCCTGGTGGACAATCTTCTTCAATCTTGTCTTTCTTACAGCCCCAGACCCCTGGTGGACAATCTTCTTCAATCTTGTCTTTCTTACAGCCCCAAACCCCGGGAGGACAATCATTTTCGACCGAGTCTTTCTTACAACCCCAGACCCCTGGTGGGCATCCTTCTTCGCCTGACTCTTCCTTTTTTATTTCTCGCTTGCATCCCCACACTCCGGGGGGACAATCTTCATCGTTATTGCTTTTCACTGACCGCGTAGATCTTCCTTTTGGTTTGAACCAACTTTTGACAGAGGCAAATAGACCTCGTTTGCAGCCCCAGACTCCAGGTGGACAGTCTTCGTCGTTGCTTTTCTTTATTTTGAAGTTTCGCTTACAGCCCCACACACCGGGGGGACAATCTTCATCCAGCTCCTCGATGACGTTCTTCTTACATCCCCAGACTCCTGGAGGACAGTCATCATCAGTTCTTGTGCTCTCTATTTCCGAGCGCTTACATCCCCAGACTCCTGGGGGGCAGTCATCCTCCCACAACCTATTTCTTCTCAGTGGATTGCTGACTGCTTCGTGTGAAAGGGCAACAATCGTAATAACGGCAAATATAGTCCAACTCATTTTTCTAAAAAAGAAAAAGGAAAACATAACTTAGAACAGTTGCATAAGATACTCACCTTAAAAAATAGTTTCTGAGAAGCACTGTAGGAAATAAATGGGTCGCCGCACGAAAACGCATTTTAGCTCTGTTGAAAAGGAATTTCGTTCAGTAATTTACTAAAACTTTCCCATTCGAGCTCCATCCGTAAGGTAAGCGTCGACTTTTATCCCACATTCCAAATTTTTCTAAGTCAAGTCAGAACCCTTTTGGTGAGACCCCCTCTGATTAAGACCTGTTGATTGAAACTATCACTTCGTTTCAAATAGAATGTAGGCGACCTTTTTACCTCACTCTTGGGTGTCAAGTGGGTAACAAGATTACTTTCAGTCCGTTTTCATCAGATCCCGCTTTAAAAAGAACTTCTGTGCGCGAAGAAGAACAATTGATACCTTCAACAGTCTTTTCCTTTGTAAGGGACAACATGCTTTAACATGGCACTTAGCCATGAAAGCTTCAATTGTATTGAAGCCTATGAAAGCACAAAGAACAATTGATACCTGCAACAGTCTTTTCCTTTGTAAGGGACAACATGCACTTAGCCATGAAAGCTTCAATTTTATGAAGCCTATGAAAGCTTCAATTGTATTTCAGTAGAAAGCATTCAGAATGTCATTTCATAAATGATTGTTTATAGCTCTAAAATTTCGAACGCGCTCTCGATTTTATAGACCCCAGAGATATGAGTAAAAAAAAACAACTGTAATTAAAAGTCACATGAACTAGTGAATGAAGGAAGAAAGGAGATGAAGAGAGGAGAAGAAGTAAATGCAAATCTTTTTTCTCAAGCACAGAAATGATTGCTAACAGTCGAAGCAGGTGAAGGTGGGGTGAACTTGCGGTTTTTAACCGAGATATACAATTCTTTTGACAATCAGCCGACAAAGAATCCTCTGAATAGAGGTGTGTGTCTGTTACATACTGAAAAAAGGTGGAACTTTTCAGGTCCACAAAAAAATACAGCCTGACAGGGAAAATTAAAAAGAAGTTGGATCATGGAGAGTCTTCATTGTTGAGAGAAATCAATGAAGAAAAACCACAAGATGACTTTTTGTCTTATGGCTGTGAAAGAGAAAGTGACTGATATCAATTATGACAAAAAAAGTAGACTAAAAGCTTTTTTTACAATGGTCATCATGCATTGAAACACATTGGTTTCTAAGAAGAAGTCATTATTGGAAGCTCAACGCTATCCCAATGAACAAACAATTTAAGAATTGTTTTTAAAAAATTGAATTGAGAAATAGTTTTTATAAAACTGATAATGGCCGTCCCATGTTATGGACAAAAGTCAATTCGTGTGTCTATTGTTAATGCGAAGATATTCCTCTTTGTTTTTTCCTTCCCACTTAAGCCGATACACCAAGATGAACGAATGCATAAACAAACCCATTGGAGTAATAAAATAATATAAAACGCAGATGTCAAAACACTCACATCTACAGAAGAACTTCTTCATGAATCTGGATGAAAAGATGATTTTTTCGCGAAGGTACAATAATACGAAAAAACGATTTGCCCTGATTACTCAGAGAGTCTGTTCATAAACCCGGCATGCACTGAAAACAATATGTCCGTGGTGTTACTTTCTCTTCAACTTACTTTTCAAATGTGCTTGACAAAAACTTTTCTTCTTTGCTGAGAAGTTCCCACTGTAGCAAGTCGTCGAGTTCGTCCGTTGAAAGTGTTCTATTTGGCGAAATGTTTGTGAACGATTTATATCCTTAGGTAAGAATTTGATGAATCCCCCCGTTGCGCGTCATATACATTTAGCCTGAGTCTTTACAACAAAAGTTTTTAACGAAGTTTTAATTTTGTCGGTGTTTTTCAGAGCTGTGATTGGTTTAGTGCAGAGGGCGGCGGTTTAGAGCTAATTTAAAAAGACAAAAACAATTACAAGCTACTAAAATCCGAATACATGCCAATTAGCAGCTTAATTCCATGGCAAAGAAACTATCATGAGATCTTTATCGACGTTTTAAGGTAACCCGCTGATAAGGCAAGTGGAAGATGTTTCTTTATCAAACTGAGGAACATATTTTACAAGTTCCTTTTTGAATCCCGTGCCTACTCACTACGCCTCATTGTAATCACAGAAGATTAAATTCCAGTATGTTAATTGCATCCTCACAAACACCCTTCTTCATGAAATATGATGACCGCAGATAGTAAAGATATTCGAAGATGGTAATTCGAACCAACCCAATACACTTTGAAATTTTTTAGAAAAATTTTCAGATGATTTACCCTTGTTAGTTTTATACAGGCTTCGCGTTCTTCTCGCTTTCGAAATTTTCATCTCTGCCCTGGGAAACAGGTGTTTTTCACCTACGTGTTTAGATCAATTTTCTTTATAATAGTTTTCATGGCTGAGGCAAACTATATTTGCTGGTTTCTGCGGTTAAGATTAAGATACTGACGCATATCATAGCTGCGATTAGATTTAAAAGCTTTAAGACCTTTGGTGACTTTCTCTGACGGCAAAACCAATATTCTGTCAAAAATGTATACTTTACTAAGGATGAGTAAAACGTGTTTGCCTTGTTGGTTTGATTGAAGATGCCTGCGCTGATGAGTTACCAAAGTGAGGAAAGTCTTTTTCCCAAAAAACATCTCGTGCAAACCGGATGCATTTTGATATAAAACCCGCACTTCAAGGAGGAATTAGCAGCTGAAACCTTTCGATTTTAAAATTAGTAGGATTTTTCTAAAATTTATTTTGCTGTATATGGTTTTACGGTTTGTTTTGGGACCTTTTATGTCGGACCACTGAATGACATATATGCTCTATTCATCGGATTTGGAAGGAACGTGGTGCACAAGCCACAAGAAAAAAATCCTTTATTCAGGAGATTGTAGAAACTACTGCACCTTAAACATGACACCAGCCAGTAAAAACAGAAAGAAAGGTACGACACCTGAACTAAACAAATAAAACTGGACTACTTTGAACGAGATGCCCAATCCAAATTTGCGATAAGAGATTTGTACGCCACTTTTCAATCGTGCGATCAAATTTGCATACAAACAGTCTTCACTTTCATAAAACGAATCTTTCAGTATCAATAGTTTTTCTCGCGTAATCAGTGAGGTTAAAAGATGGTGTATGAGCACGATATATGGCGTCGAGTGAATGAGACGTGAATAGGTTACGAAACGTTAAGGTGTGAACAGGAATAGTGGGTGAACATAACCTAACAGCTCACAGCTGTTGGGATAAAGAATACAACGCTCTCCACAGGAAATGGATAAGAAACAACTGCAGTAGGCTGTAAAAAATCTTTTCAAATCCCACAAAAAATGCCTTGAAAACCTTCACATTACTTGATCACAAGTATCCAAGTTCAACTGAAAGCATCCCGACTGCTACTGAGAAACTTCGACAAGCGTTTTGGTTAAAACAGTTTGACGCGACAGACAACTAAACAGAAAGAAATGTCGCTGTTTTGTTTTTTTTTTTGAACTAAGTCAGTAACTGGGATGCTCAAGTAAATTTTCGTGAGTCGATTTCTTTGTTCTCCAAGTTTTTGATGTCTCATATCTAAAACTAATATTTTCAAAATTTATCACTCGTTCGGTTGACATTGCTGGGCAAGGCCGTAGGTCTTAAGTGACTTCTTATGTCCCTTCCCCTACCTCGCAAAGAGAAGAACTTTCAAAACTTGAAGGCTAGAGGAAGAAACTAGAACCTGTAGCTCTCGAGAAAACGTCCAGCCGAAAGAAGAGGACAACCTTGTGTAAAATTTCGCTTAACTTTCTCCCCGCCCCACCAGTGGACTCTTATTAAAAAGGCATCGAATGACTAAGAACGGTATAATCACGCTTTTGTTGTTTTCGTCGGTGAGAGCCATTGTAACACTTTCTGCTAAGAGATTACAAAAAAAGGGGGCTGGAACAACAAACACCAAGGTGTCTCTATAATGTGTCATTCCCGTGCAAATGCCTGCTAAAAGAAACTCTCACATTAAAATTATGATTTTAAACTTCGCTGTCACATACAGCGGAATCAAAAGTAGAATGATTTTTTAAAGTTATTTTCACAATTCTTTCGCTCTCGACTACATCAAAAGAAAAGATAAAACCCCTCGTAGTTTTAATGAAATGATTTGCTTGAATTCAAATCGATTATTTTGATTTTAATGATGTCTCATTTGTTCGCGAACAACAAAAAAAGCACTGCACATGCGACTAATGTCGTTAAGCCGGCCTTACCTTAGGCAATGCTGCACAAGCCTTCCTGGTCGGGATTGTTCCCGGATCAAAGCTATTCAAAGAGTGGGCAGAGTATACTAGGTCAGCATAGTATTTAGATACCTCGTCATGTTACTAAGAGGGGCGCGTGGTCGGTCACATCTCAGCCAACAAAAGTTCCATTTTATGACAACTTATCATTAAGAAGTCCTGTAGCAAATTAGCGTCAATAAAAATGGACACCACTTAGATCATAAGAAAACCCATGTTCTTCAATTTCAAAACCACACTTTTTCGCGATAATATTGCTTTTTTAGACTTGATATCCTGAGCAAACAAAAATAGCGAGTACCAGTTTTCGAGATATCTTATTTTTTTTAGTAAGAAGGGAAGATCCTTAATCTTAATCTTTTTTTTCCAAAAGATTCCCAAAATATAGTCTGCATTTTATGTCATATATCATTCTTTGATTTTTTGTACGGCTTTTGGGTATAAGCGAGAAATTTGGGTATAAGCAAGAAATTTGGGTATAAGCAAGAAATTTGGGTATAAGCAAGAAACATGCAAATAAATCATGGTGTAAACAGTTTTGACCCTCATAAGAAGCTCAACTACCGGTCCAAAATGAAAACATTACCAATCACCACAAAAAAACGATACGAATTATTTCTTTTAAGGGAGAACATTCAAAGAAAAACCTTTTCTTCTATGACGAATGAAAACATTGGCCAGTTACCTACGATAGATTCAGCCAGCCATAGAGAACATCCATCGTCCTCGTGGGTAAAAAAAATGTGAAGTAAACAAACGTTGATTCTGGTTTAAAATTACTTTCTGGAAAACAGTTATTGAAAAAATCCTGAACCACAAAAAAGGGCACCGGCATAGTATGTGTGGGACACTGATTTTTTATTCAACCACATGAAATTTCTTCACTCGATTCGTGTTTCAGTGAACGGTTCATTCAAGTTAAGCAAATAATTTGGATATATCAACAAAGTTGAAATGGTAAATTGGCCACCGTAAAGATTACAAAAGCTGTCGTTTCGAGCGTTAGCCCTTCGTCGGAGCGACGAAGGGCTAAAGCTCGAAACGTCAGCTTTTGTAATCGTTACGGTGGCCAATTTACCATTTCAACTTTGTTGATTTATCCAAATTATTTCGTTACCCCAACCGACGCAGCCCCAAACAGTTTCTTTAGAAACTATCAGCCTTTATTCAAGTTAAGCAAAGCTGTGTGAAATACCCGGCGACCTTAAGAGTTAAAAGCCCCTTTCCATTAAATTCGTGAGAAATTTGAATGAAAGACTATAGACTTCATTCTCGTTGTTTTTTGTTTCCTTTGCTTTGTAGAGTTTTTAATGGTATTTTCATATGGAAATGTCCAGTTGTAGTATGGCACATCGTTTTGTACAAGGAGGCTGGACATAACTTGACACAAGGGCGCTTGAGTACTCTCAGTCTTGACAGAGAAACGACAAAAAAAAAAAACGAAAAACAAAAATCAAAACGGTTCAGTTAGTGAGGTTAGGAAAGATTTGTCTTCTTCCAGTGTGTACAGTGCGGTGATGACCAATGAGATGAGAAAATTAGAGGTTACATAAATTTTCTTGCTTTTCGTTTTCATGAAATCAACTCGTTTTTTGTACACCAGTACACCACAACCTTTCTAATAGACAACACAGCGGAAGAACTTGGAAAGCTGATTAATCCAAAAGCAGATTTCCACCACTTCCTTTGCTCGGTTCCATTACACAAAACGCTTCAACGACCTTCATCATATTGTGTAGTACTTTTTCGCTTGGCGATAAGCTGGAACTCAAACACACTTGAAAGTTCTTCTCAGAGATTATGACTACACCACACGCGCACAACGAGAGGCAGGTGACTAACATACTAGCCAAATACCAGTACATATGGATACACACCAGTAAAATGTTTGATTTATTGGTTTTCAAAATGCTTGGAGAGTTATTTTCGAGAACGGAGTCACCATGTCATGGAGTTTATGTGCGAGCGCAGGCGCGCGCCACACATATGGGTTATTTATCTATTTTTTTCGGTTTTCCATCCGAACCGTACCCAAACCTCTTTTTTGGACCCTGTTTTCTCGGGAGGAGGAGCGTGAGCTCATTTCCACCTGGTTATCGGAAAGTCTACCTCGGGAGTTTTTCTCACTGTAAATTGTCGCACATCAGTTTCTTTTTTCAGCAGATTATGCGGCAAGCAAGAAGGGCAGGCAAGTAAATTCTTATATTAGCAATCATGGTCATCAGGTTCCATTCTAATCATGCAAAATTCTTGAAAAGTTGAAATAGAAAACCCCCTAGACTCCTGTTCCACTGAAACCTTAGCTGTAAATTTTATATTGGAGAGGTGTTTTCGATTCCTCTTGACAGCTTCCTTGTGCTAACTTGCTTTTGTATTTCCACGTGGCAGGGAAATCCCACACGGGTTAAAACCACTAAACGACTGAGCGACTGTTGCACTCTCTTTTATATTTAGTGCTGTGGCGCCACGGTTTTCTAAACCCGCGAGTAAGTTTTAAATCTTAAGCCGATGAGCCCAGCGAGCTAGCAGTGCCCTAGCAAGCGATCTGTGCCACTTCAGGTTTCAAACTTATTCGCGAGTGAAGAAATGCTTATAGGGCTTGTAAGGCTGAGAGTCCTTTCATTTTTCTTTTTTCTCGAAACCTAAACATACCCAAGTAATGTTCTTATATTTAAAAGCATATGGTAGATTGTTTTACTAAATCAATGCAGCCGTGACCAAGAAACGTATCAAAGAAAATTTTTTGTTGTGATGTGGCAAGTCAGGTTTCCACACGCTGTGCAATTTTTTCTGATGTCGTGATCAAGATGTCCAACTCTTCAAATTTGGTTTAAAAAAGCAATTAACAAAAAAAAATTACGTCGAAAAAGCGCAGAAAACTTTCAAACGTAATAGCGTAGTATTATTCACAATACTCAGTGAAAAAAGTGACACTTTTTTGGACACCCACGTCAGCCTCATGGGGACAAACGCATAGCGTTGGCTTGTTGTTCGTACGCACCAAGTCTTTACGGTTCTGTTGCAAAGTAAAGAGAAAATATGGAAAATTTAACCCATACATACTCGTATGTAGCCCTATGCATTCGTATGTATCCCTACGTCACTTGTGTGTCACGCGTCGTACTCGTGTGGTGTTTTAGTCATGATCTGTCTTGTACTCATGAAAGTTTCTTGAACTGGAAATCAGTTTGATGGTAACAAATACCAAAGAACAAGGCCATCGCCCTGTCTGCATTTGCGGTCCCCTGATGGGACACAAACTGTAGCTTTTTCTGTGTCAACTACAAGTAGCATAACTGGGTTATTGTTTTAAATTGGCTCAGGTTCTACCTGAATTCCACTCAAGAGTGCTTTATTGCCTGGAGCAGAGACGTGGGGGATAACTTTTAGTAGAGTAAATGTTTCGGAGCCTTCAAGTGACACTTGAGATCTGTAAGTGATTTTGGTTTTGTTTTATTTCTTTAGCTAAATGCAGAATGTTACACAACAAGGGGGTGATCTCGCGCTTGGTATAACAGGAGTATTTTTCTCCTCGTGTTACAACGAAAAGCTACTAAGCCAATTATCTTACTAAGTCTTGCACTAAGTGAAGCAAACGTTAAATTAACAAAACTGAAGTGCTTTCCATATGAATCAAAGGCTCTGTGAATTGGATAAGCCAATGTCATTTGTGTCGTCAATAGAAATGGGTGTTTGATTTCCTTACTAAGGTATGAATCGTTAGACTGGTAAATGAGCATTATGAGGAATATGATGCGAGACTAAATTAGGCCTCTGAGACAGAAAAAATATGGCCTGATTAGGATTTGGTGCAAGACAATCACTGTTCCAGATTTTACTGTTAAGGTTTATGGAATGAAAGTTCAAAAGGGTGCTGTTTTGTTTATAATAAAACTATTGTTCCAATATTGAGCTCAGTATTTACTTGCGATGCAAGCATTGGAATAGGCATGTAAAATCTGGATGGAACGCACGGACATAAGGATAAGCATATATGCATAAGATTATCAAAACGTTGCCTTCTTTTTATGCTTGGACTGTCTAGTTAAGACTTGGTTGGCATAAGCGTAAGCATAAACATAAGCTAAAAACTTTCAGGCAATCAGCAAGCACTATACTGCTTATACCAACCATGTCCCTATTTTACATAACATCGACTGAGCACTTGTGCTCATGTTTATGTTGCAGCTGAGCCCACCTGCACATTAGCTTGTTATGTTTATGCCTATGCTTGTGTTGCAACCGAGTACTGCCCTTGAAGCCTGTTTCACACTTCTAAGATAATTATTAGCACGAGGATGAAAAAACAAGTACAAGGATGTTCACACCACTCTAAATTCTGTTTTTCAGAATTCTTATTGTTAGTCAGTGATACTCAAAACAAGGATTTTTTCCTTATTTTGAGAGTGAATTCCTTGAAATGTAAGGATCAAGATATCTGCTTTTAAGAATTTTATACTCTCCAATGAAAGTTCCTCAGTTTAAGAATACCACTATTAAAAATAAGATTTACATTCCTTGTTTTAAGAATTATGACTTTGAATTCTCATTTTAAGGACATTTCCACTATTGAATAAATATCTCAAATCCTTGCTTTTAGCAAGTATTCACTTATGTAGAAAGGTTCTTCTTCCAACTAGATTTATGATAAATCCTTGCCAAAATTTCAAAATCTCTGTGGAATTGTGCTTGCCAAATTCCAAAGGAAATATAAGTAGATATAATTTGAAAAACTTTTTTACATTGATTTTTCTTTCAACACACTCAATATCTGTGATTCTTCATGAAACAAGACCACAGTTTTGAGTGCTGCTAGTTTACCCTAAATATAAAGCATTAGGAATATCCTTGTTGCATCTAATTCACAAAATTTTTAATTTTAAATGACAATCAAAGTGGTTGTCAAAATAAATCATAAATTTATAACTTCCAGAAGAATAAGCATGGAATGTAAACTGCTACCATTTGTAACTTTTACATACAATCATGTGATTACTATACAAAAAATTACTGAACCAGAGTAAAGAATCTCAAACTAAATATAAACCACTTGTTGACAGAAGTAATTACAGTCATACACCAGCAAGGATATTCATCCTTGTAAAGGGATTGTTGTTGTGACTGTCAACTTATTATTGTTTTAATCTCCAGTATGATTCAAAAGAAAAGTTACCGTATCAATTTCTTGAAGAATATGTCCTAAAGCCTCTACAATGAGCATTTAGGTACAGGCAAATCTGTAGGAAGATTTTTGACGAAGAGAAAGAGTAATCTTCAGTATGATTCAAAGGAAAGGCTACTATACCTCTTCCTTGAGGAATTTGTGTTTGTCATGAAGCCACTATATACTGTTTATTTTAGTATTGGTGAATCTGCATAAAGATTTTTATTCAATCGTTAAAACTTCTGCATATTAAGTTAAGATGTAGCTGTGCCATTTCTTGAAGAGTTGGTGTTAGGTATAAAGCCATGTCACTTTGCTGTTAATTTGATATACATCAAATGAAGTGAGGTGTAACTTAAAGTCTTGCTTCAAAATAAAACTTGCTGCTGTGCAGGTATCTTAAGTTCAAATAATGTTAAACATTTTAAAGAAAGCACAATTTGGGTTTATTAATGTCAGATTAAAAGTTTTTGTTGAGTTTGTAGTATGGCCTGGCTAACCTGTGTTACATGCACAAAATATTGATAGAAAGAACCACTTCCTGGAGTTAAGATCCTTGTCTCAAGGACAAAGAGATGATGTATTATTTAACAATCTTTGAGAAGTAAGTGCTTTCTTTTGAGATCTTTACTTACTCATTTTGAAAAAAATAGGTCTTACTCTGAGAAACTTTAGTCACCTAATAAGGTAAGGCCTCTGTTATCAGTTTTAGGCAGTATTTGTCACTCACTGTCAGTGTATATTCCTTGTTTTGAGAACTGATAATCACACTCATTTTGAGTGATATCAATCCCCATCTTTAGAACTTCCTGTTCATCACTCCAGGACGCATTTTTATGAAAAAATCCTTAATTCAACGTATCTGGAAACGTACAAACCTAACAGTGCAGTGCGAGTTACACCATTGAAGAAAACAGCATATCGATTGATTGAACTTATGCTTGAGCTTCTTTCACTGCAGTTCCCACTTGTGAACCACTTTCCAACGTCGATACAGCTCCAGGAATAGCAAACAAGCCTCAAACAAGTCACTTTACGAGCAGTTGGCCGTGAGCGACACTTCAGAATCGGACTATCGGCGAGCAGCGACTCGAGTCGTTTGAGCCCGCGGTTGAAATTACCAAAGACCAGCGTTTTAAATGTAAAATCTATATATAGATAAAGTTTCACCCCAGTTTAACAACCTGTTTCGGTGGCCTTATCGTAAAAAGCAGTGCGGTGGCTCACATTCTCGGGGTAGCGATGTAGGTGGTTCAAATGCGACGTCCTCATGTATATTCTGAGTTTCGCTTACCTTTCCTTCTTTATTATCTTTTTTTTTTCTTTTTCGGACACAATAATCATTTTCCTGGATGTGTACATTTAAAAATAGAAGTATTTATGACATAAATGAAATATACGCTGCAAAAGATAAAAGTGTATTCGGAGATTGGGCAAACTTTAATTAATTCACAAATGAGAAACGTATACTTTTTTACTCTTTCAAGATTATCATAGGCTTCTTTTTCACCCCAACACTATTCTTAGCAACAAAGGTCGCCATTTCGTTTGTTTATCACTCGCCAAAAACTATCAAATGCATTCAAAAGCCTAAAATAGAAAAAAGTTTACAGGAATCGAACAGTCGAGCCATCATGCCTACAACTCGCTCTTGCGCACGCGCAATTCACGAGTTAAAAACTAGAGAAACATTTCATCTTTTGCAAAGAAGCATGATAAGGAGTATTTATCGGTGTTTGTTGAAATTTTGTTAAGCTTTTTGTGAATTTAATAATTTCAAGCTACAATCTTCTCTTCCTCTATCCCCCTCTTCGCATTTTCCGAGAGCAAATATCACGCGATATTTGTACTCCAGAAATATCCGCGAAATTCGCCCGCACTGAAATAACAATTTGGCCTGTTGGATAATAAATCTCTTATTAGACGTTTTGTTGTGTAGTATCGATGAGTATTTTTACTCGTTGTTTGTATTTTGACGAGCCCGTAGTCAAAATACAAACAACTTGTAAATACTCAGCGATACCACACAACAAAACGTCTAATAAGATATATGTATTCACGCACGGCGCGAGTGATTTGTCAATTCAGCCAATCACATGTATTCTCGTTGTTTTACTGAGTTGAGTTGAGTTTTTGAACTTTCTTTATCGCAAATTTGTCACTTGATCGTTCTGGATTGTAAGACGTTTCGAAGTCTCCATATTAGTCCAAATTTTGCAGTTCGTTTTAAAAGTTAATGCATTCATCATTAAAAGCAGCGTTGGACTCTTCGTCTACTTTTCGAAAATTGATTTTCTACTGGGTATAAAGGTCCTGGGGTATCTCGGTCAGTTAATCTTTCCCAAGCTCACTAACTGGATCAAACAAGAAAAATTCCACCAAATCAAAATAAACTTCGATAAGCTGCATGTTACAGAGGCAAACTAAGTTGGGAAGCATCCTATCAAAACGTACTTTTCAGGAGAAATCTTCGCTTCATCCATTCTTGCGCGAGCTGATAATGACAGCACTCGCAAATTCGATTAGACTTCCACTTTGACGTCATAATAAAGACTTTTTAAGTGACACATCTCATAAAGACCTGAAAATGGGATGAACGAGTTGAAATGCTCAAACAGATTCGTCACATTTCGGAAGGAAACTTCTATGGCCTGCATGTCACCAACAAGGCCCGAAAGCTCAGCTTGGATAAAGAGATACGAACCCTCGAGGCCTGTAAAGATGTTCAATCACATGTTTACCGAAAAGAAGAGAGGGAGTTATTAAGTACACTGAAAAGATTGCAGCATACAAATCAAGATCATTTCGAAGATAGTGAACATCATGAAAACCAAGAGCGCTTTGCTTTTCATCCCGAGAGGCGCCCAAGTTTTGAAGCAAATGAACATACAAGTGACGAACAACGGCATTTACGAAGACAGACTAAATGTCACGACAGAAAACTTCAGGTAACAATCAAATCGGAAATCAGTGACAAGAAAACTTCAGTGAAAGTGTGTGCAGGCCCTTCTGATGCCAGTGTTATCATATCACTTTCACCGATAGCAAGTTCAACCAACGCTACAAAACAACTCGTTACAACAGCTTTACCTTCTGTAACAAAGCCGACCAAAAGAGAAGCTGGCTCAGACATTCGTAGGACACAGGCATTTATGTCATGCGTTGTTTGCAACTTACCTCGAGACGCCCAGGGGAGAGAATATAAGCACATCTGTACATGCCATGACGATCCTTCTAAACATCCTCACCACCATCACAAACGCAAACAAGATTCACACAAACACAGCAAGAAACACGAAGATCTGCACTGTTTTAAAGGAGAACGAAGGAGAAGCTTGGAAGTTGAGGAAAATCCTCCTCACTACGCGTGGAAACAAGGGTTCAAAAACACCAATATCCTTCAAAGTAACCACGGAAGAAGTAGAGCTTCCAGCATCGAGGACGATAACAAAAGGTATTCAGAAAAAGGTGTTGACGCTTACACAGCATATGTACCAGGTGTAGGTGCCCATAGATGGAACTTTGGCGCTGACCAGGGTATAGTTGTAATAAATGATCACGAAAATGACAAGGGAAAACAAAGTGCATTGAGGGCATCTAGAGGTAAAAAGAAGAGCCTTGAAGAGGGAGGAAGCCGTAAGAACAGTTATTCAGACCGTCGAAGTAGAGGAAGCAGTTTTGGAGAAGAGATAACGCTACACAAGGGAGGAAGGGAGGGAGGAAGCCGTAGGAACAGTCACTCACATCGTCGAAGCAGAGGAAGCAGTTTTGGAGAAGACAAAACACTTCACAACAGAACAAAACAGAAAGAAGAACTACGCGATCTCTACCACAGATTGCAAAGAATGTTTCCTGTCCACGACAGACATGAGTACCACGATGAAGACAGTAATTGGCCCCGTAGGTACACAAATAAACCTGAAAATCTTCCTCATACTACCCATTTATCCCAGTTCACACCACACACAGCCAGTACTTCAAATGAGAGAGCTGAACACCAAAATCCCGCCTTCAATGGACTGCTACATCCAGACAATGTCGTTAACCATCATCACTTTCTGCCTCACGAGGCTTACAAGCAAGACAAGCCTGGAAGGTCTAGTCACCATGCCCCCCATCATCTGACAGGGTATCACGTCCATGGGATTGATCGCAATGGCAATCGACAGGATGTAAGTCGTCAGGTCATATCAGGCTTGAAACTTGTTTGTTCTACCCTTGCGATAACTGAATTTAACTTCTTTATCTAACAGGGAATAGCACTATCAACTAACCTGTCACAACACATTGAGATAGTTATCAAATAGGAAATAAATACCATAACGGCGATTCGGTACTAAATAGATTGAAGTCAATTACCTCAAGGCTGTTGGTAGCCAAAAAATATTTGGATATTTAGTGTTGAACTGATCCCGGTGATATAGCAACTACATGGCAGGCCAACCCCTAAACCCCTGTGCCATAATAGTACGTTATTCCCCAGAGACACTGTAGAGCTAACGACATAGAGTCATACTGTAACTGGCATTTCATTTTTCGCTATTTTTACAGCACTATGTAACCCAGGGTCCAACTTCTCATATCGCCGCCGCCTTTGATCGCAGCCATGATCAGGATAGTGGTATTCACTCAATGCTGATGAAATTAAAGCAGCTTCTCAATGTGTATCATGAAATGGACCGTGAAGCTCCAAGATATCCCTGGCCCAGTCCTCCTGAAATCAAATTCACCAGGGAAGAATTTAGAAAGCTGCGAAACTGCAGGTATCTGCGGTTAACGAAAAGTAATATTGAGAGTTTGCAGCAATTAGAAGACAAACTATAGGAACGTAATGGGCGAAAAACCACTTAGACCTGTGGACTGAATCCTCGTGACCATTTACGAAAATGAACAATGGGCTAAAAGAAGGTCAAATAGGTGTCATAGTCTAATGTCATGTTATTCTCCAGTGCTATTTTATCACGTCAGTTCAGTCCAGTTCAATGCTGTTTTGACCACCAACTCTTAATAAAACCATTCACCACCTTTAATTTAGGATGCACAAAAGGTTTTTTCTTCTTTACCTCGATTTACTTAGGGTGGAGTTCAGCAACTACTTCAGTCCACAACGCTGTTTTTCTATATGCTTCTGTCTCCCGCAAAGAAATAAGTGTATCTGAAAAAAAAAAAGAGTTCCCTCAGGTATTCAAATGACAGATTAGATTTATCGTACGAATTATCCGGTGAGTCAATCGGTTCTTAGTTCGTTCGTTATGTCGGCCGTTCGTTCGGTCGGCTGGTCGTTCGGTCGGCTGGTCGTTCGGTCGGCTGGTCGTTCGGTCGGCTGGTCGTTCGGTCGGCTGGTCGTTCGGTAGGTGGGTAGTTTAGTCGGCAAGACAATCAATCAGTCAGTCAGTTGGTCGGTCACATCAAGCCAAATGTTCATCAATTATATTGTTTCATGCCTCTGTTGCATTCCTGCTTACAGTTGTGAAGGGTACTTACCATGTATAAGCATATGATGTACATTTTCGGTTTTAAGCCTGAGATCCCCTCTTAAGGATAACAGCCAGTCTATTACCTGAAGGAAAAAATAATGTATACGAGAACAAATTAACGACAGGCTGTTACGTGTGGCTTAAATGCTACTGCAGTTACCGAGGTCACTTAGAACAAAAAAATGACATATTCTTCCCCAGATCCCTCGTTTCTTTTGATCACATGGTTGGAGAAATTAGGGACTCCCGTGGCAGAGATGTCAGTATTTTTCTAGGAAGTTACTTGGTTTGGTACATTCACAGAAGGCAACCACTAAACTCTACTTCATCATACGTTCATTTTTAAAGGCAGGGGCAATTCAGCTTAACCTATGTTCAAATACCCTAGTTTGATCTTGAAAACCGCTGCTCATAGTTTTAAGTTACGAAAAAATCAAAGAAGCTTAATATAAGTCTAAAAATTCCATACCCATGCAAAGGAAACATCCCTGTTATCTTTAAATTTCAGTATATCATACTTTGCATAAGACCACATGATCTGTCTTTAGTTCGAAAAAAGTGCATGTTTAAGATGGGTGAGAAGGTATACATACATCCCCTCCCTCCCTTCCCCATCCTTCCCCCGTGAATGGTAGCTTACATTGGAAGACTTCTTTTAGAACACATACGCAAAGTCGAAATGGCTCCTTTCAGGTGAGAGCTTAATGTTCAATTCTGTAGGCTTGTAAAATACACCAAGTACAATTTGCTAGTTTGAACTTCACTGAACATTTGGATATTTCTACATCTACATCTACATTTATTGAGTTGATATTTAAAAATGGGTAGATGGTAGCAGATCCTTACTGTTCGGTGGCAATTCGGGGGGGGTAAGGAATTACATAATATTCGCGTAGCTTGTCCTTCCTTCTTCGCCGTCGGCATACGACACCTATACATATATCTCCTGAATCAGTTAGCCGATTCCAGCTGCTCTACTCTTAAACCGTAGAAATCCTTCCCCTTTTGGAAATGAATCCTCGTTCAAAAACTTTTAACATCTCTGTTCAGACGATACAATTAAATTTAATGATTTCTTACGCGACTGAAGAGCGCACTACTTTATAATTTGATTTTTCACCTACAGTCAGTTCTTATCGAGAAAAATTTTGTTGAGCGACCGTGATTACAATCGCAACACTAAGCTCGCACTGTCGTGTTAAATCACTGTCATTAAAGCAGAGTTTTCATTAAGTTTTAAAGTAGAAGGGCGCTGCATTGTGAGTAGGCAGGTACCCTAATAAAATTGAGGGCCGAAGGGGGGGGGGGGGGGTTTCGGGGCATGTTCCCCCTGGAAATTTTTAAAAACTTGAGTCTCCCAGGGGCACATTTTCCTGTAAAAGACCTTTTCTTGCAATGATGCATACTTAATCTAGTTTTAGTAAATAAAAATGGTACTCTGGGAGAATTTTATTATTTTAATACACAGCTGTAGCTACATCAAAACAATACTGTTGTTTTATAGGGCCTCCTTCAGTTCCTTCTTAAAGTAACAAGTTGGCTCAAACTTACGAACTCATCAAGAGAGAAACTGACAACATTTTGGAAGTTTATGATAACTTGAAGTCAGAGCCGTAATCAGAATCTTCAGCATCCAAATCTGCTAGCTACAAGGCTTTGGAGGTTTCCTCTACTTCTTCCTCAATAAAAAATTAGTCACAGTCCGAGTTACCAGGAGTTTCGAAACATCGAAGATTCCAGACTGCACAATTCCAATGCTAACATTCTCAGCGCCTATACAAGCCGAAGCAGATTTTCACGTTTAGAATTTTTTAAATGTTAACGCTTTCGAATGCGTTTCTTGACTTTATCTTGAATGAAAATTAAATTGGAAGAAAGATTCTTACAACTGCTCGGAATATTTAAGCTTTGAAAACCAAGAAAATGCTAGCTTTGTATTGAGACGCACGTGTTAGCTGATGAGCATCTTTTACGGCGACATTCTACTCTTGTTGTTTATTTCACATTTTGAGTTGTACTTCAGACAAAGTATTAAATGAGCAGTTTAAGGAATGGAAAGCATAGGAAGCATTGTTACTGTACGTAATTTCTCAAAAAAGAGAACCATTTCTGGGTCATTGCTCTTCATTTTTCATAAGCAAACGAGTGCTTGCGTGTTTCCCTCAAAGGAAAGTGTAGACATTACAAGATTGATGAAATGCTGAAAACTGACCTTTTGACTCCTTGTATGTAAATGACAAAAAAGAATCTGGGACGCCTCGAGTTTTTCTTTTGCTTGCCATGATAACTCCACAGAATGCATTTGCTTTAAACGTGTGGCACGTTAGCCAATTAGGCACTTAAAAATCTCGATTAACGCGCAGCGCCTTTCTTGTTAAAGTACAATTTATTTTCGCGATCTGGCGGCTAGTAATTGATAAATAAGTGCAGAAAAAAGGTTTTAAACTTACAAGGAAGGGTAAATATTTGGTTGAGGTTGATAATTTATTTCTTTACGACTTTCTTGTTGATTTCGTACTTGAAGTAGCCGGGTACTCTGTTTTAAGTACCCGGGTGCCGGTACCCGGGGCCCGGCTTCTAATATAAAACCTGCATTAAAGCATATGAAAGAGCATAACTCGTCACAAGAATCGTTCACGCATACCTTTTCCGCGATTTGCCTCCAGGGCTCCTTCCCCAACAAAGTTGACAATGTCAGTGGCAGTAGATATGGGAACCTCTCAATTGAGCCACAATACGTTGCATCAAAGGGTGGGCAAGTCGAAAAAGGTGATTCAACACCTTGAAGGATAGGCACGTCACACCAAGCAGCGGACACAAGTGACAACAAAGTCAAAGATTTCATTACGGTCTATAAAACACCACAACTGTTTTCAGTCACGAGAATTTAATGAAACCAAATGAATACACGCAGGAAGAAACATATATATGCTTGTGATATCGGTACCTGATGCGACGAAGTTTCCGACGAAAGCTGAACTGCATTTTTAAACTGACCAATCAGTTCCAAGAACCAATGCTGTCTCTCATCATACTTCATTTTGGTACAAGAATCAATTATGAGTGGGACAACACTGCAAAGGAATTCCTTGTACTTTGTTCCTACAACAAAAGTTTACTTAAAGATAGCTTCGGTGATTGAATGATCAACAAAGCCAAAAAAAAATTAAAACCTTGGGTTGTAGTCTTAAATGTCACTCGAGTAATTTAACGTCTTTCAATTACCGAGTAATAATTAACATTTGTCAAATAAACTGTTTCTAGTTTGCTATATGGAAGGTTTCACAAATATTTCCAGCAAGGTTGTCTCACAAACGTAAACGACAATGCCAACAGATGGTTTGATGTTTTCATAAAGTCCTAATCGAATAAGGGGAAAGCAGGAGGACGTTAACCTTTCGTCGAGCATCGAACTTTTTTTTCAAAACAAAAAAAATGACAACACAGGTTTTCTTACCAATGAGGCCGGAACTTAAAATAAAGTCAAAACATGGTGCAAGCCACTTCACCGGAGCGATACCATCTCGAACCATGCAACAACGCAGAAATAAATCATTGGTGTCTGTGGCCTATAAAAGAGTAAGCGTTTGAGGTGAAAGGGAACGTTTCAGACAAACTAATCATGACAGGCCAATTTTCTATAAACTGTTATATATTACCTTCAAACTTTATTTGGATAATTTACTATTGCATTATCAAATAAACACTTTGATTTGTATCATTAATATTGTCGCCTGTGTTCTTCGTATTGTTTGTTATCGTGGGAAAGCTAAAGCCTAATGGGCTGGGCTTGCATGATGGTTGAAGGAGTTATTAAAGCTTTAAGTTGAGTTGCAGTCTCTCTCTAAACTGAGGTCTAGAAGCTGGCTCCGTGTGCAACTTTGGCAAATATCTAGGTAACACTTAAAAGAGACTGTGGAAAAACAAAACAGTCCCACCCCCCTAAAAATAACCTACTTGTGTGTTCCGCAAAATGCGTTTCACGTCTTCCAAAGGGATCAGTGCAAAACAGCGAGTAAACAACCTCAAGCATTCACTCTAGCGAAAATAAAGAGAATCAAATTAATCTCATTCTTACAATTTTACCAGTGCATATGAACATGGGTAACCAACTTTACCTCACTCTTCTCTGCACCAAACGCATCATTATACATGTGCTCCAGGGCTGTTATGGTCCATCCGATCACAGAAGTGGGAGGTTCTTTTAAACTAAGAACTGAAAGGTAAGCTTCTAAAATGGTCTTCCTCTGGGTACAGTCCTGGTCAATCATGTCAAGAAAGTAAGATGCTAAACTAAATTCATACATTACGGACTATACAAGTTTGGTGAGGTTGTCAATCTCCTTCGTAACTGATATACACAATAGCTAGATCAAAACTTTGTGTACACGGCAGCATAGTACTTATCAAAGTCAGCTCCCGATAACTCAAACCATCACCAACCCGATTTCCCTTTATTGGTGAAAACTGTACCACTCCGGGAATTTTACGCTTCTTGTCAAGGTCCAGAATCTCCTCAGTTAAAAAGCGCAGTTTTAGTATAATTCTACTTCACATGGCGCCTTCAATAAGACGTGAAATTCCCGTTTAAATCCTGGCACTGTACAGGCGTGAGTTTTATCTTGCACTTGGGTTAAGGGTTAGCTGCAGCGCCGTTGTAATTTCCTCGTTTGAACGGCTCTATAGTTTTCACTGAGTGTATTCCTCAGTAATGTTCTGGTGATCTAGCATAGAGCCACTGAATGAATGTGAATATATGAAAATCATTTATATGAACTTCGGGTTTTAAAATGAATTTCAAAGCGATCTTCGCAGATATGAACACTACTTGAGCAGGGGTAAAAATAAGGCCTGAGAACAATTCAGACCTGTACGGGATTTGAACCAATGACCCTTGCGATATCGGTGCAGTACTCAACCAACTGAGCTAACAAGCCAAATGGCAACTGGGAGCTGGTCACTGTGATGGTTTGATTTGATATTCAATATTCTTAGAGCACTGCACCGGTATCACTAAGGTCATGGGTTCAAATCCCGCGCGGGCCTGAATTTTTTTCAGGCCGTATTTTCACTGCTACTCAAGTAGTGTTCATTGCTGCGAAGATCGCTTTGATATTTATAGAGCCACGAAACTGACTCAACTCCCCACTTAAAATTTAACTCTCGTCTCTACAGATATATGGTGAACTGTGTGATATTTACTGACCATGCTATTTCTCCATAACTCTCTTAACACTTCCTCAAGGAACTCTTTCATCTTGGAAGAGGAAATGACATAAACCAGTCTTGACAAATTTTTCAGCAGCTCTCTTTTGCACCGATCCTATCACAGATTAATTCCAAATAGAGGTCAGTAGAAGCTCTTTAAACTTAACATTATTCAGATCGAGTGGGCGTCGCAAACAAGTGAAATATTTCAATATTTTTCAATACTCGCAGAGAAATTTGGTATCTCCAAGTAGTCATGCGATGATCTATTGATTATATTAACACCTACGAAATACCAAATCATTCACTTTAACATTTTATTTGTGGTCACAAAGTAGAACTACGGGCCAGAACTAAAAATCCAAGAAGTACACGTCCTGCAAAGCGCGGACAGTATACCAATTCCTTTCTTTTCCAGCGCTTGATAAGATTCCTCTGAAAGAACACGGCTCAACAATGAACCCGTTGGGACATAAATTCTGGTTCATTTCTAAGATTTACAAGAATTCTGTCTTTACTTTCCGAACTTAACTATGGAAAATTTTGGAACAATGTTAAGGTCCTAAATGGTCTTTTTCTTCGTATTTTTGTTCTCTTGTTAAGCGATAAGCTTGTCACCATCATGTTCGGTCATTTGAAACTGTCTTCAATGAAATCGAGAATACTCAGATTCCAATTAGGTTCGTCCTCCATTCTGAAATCGTGTCGAGAAGGCGGCGCTGAGGAATACGCTACTGGGAATGGCGTTTTTTATTGTGTATCTATAGCAACGGCGATCTTTTTACATGTGAAGATATGTTATTTTCTCGTATCAAGATATCTTGTTTGCGAAACGTAGTATTTTATTGCTTTTTATGTAATAAGGTTGGATAGGTATGATTTTGAACTCAGAATATTTCGTATGAGAACCTCAACAAAAGTGTCATATCGTGAGAATATTACACTCACCTCCAGGCCCTCAAACATCACACTACTAAGCAGAGACGACAAGAACGAGGACAAATTGGAGGAGGACTGGGCTTGGGTCACTGCAAGCCGAATACACAACTGCCTTGTATCCTCCCCTAGGAAGGACGATGGGGCAGTTTTTAGTTACATGTATCTCACGTCGACAGAGATAAATAAATGAGGAGAGCAAACTATGGAAGGCATAGAAAGTATTTACAACACCAGAAATAGAAAAATGGATAAGGCATAGAAAAAGAAATTCAACAAAATTGGCAGTAATGTCGCCATCTGATTGGCCAATTTGCCGTTGTCGGCTAAGAATACAGACAACGTTGCTCGCGTCAACGTGTCACGCATTAAAAGAATCGTTTTATTTGACGTTAATACTGTGGTAAAAAACAAATCGACAGTGGTTTAGTGTGGTCTGTACTCTTATTGACAACAATATTCGTCATTACAGTGGCCAAAATTTGTTGCGGTGCAATGGTGACGAATATCGTTGTCGATAAGAGTTAAGTTCACGCTAAACCAATGTTAATTTGTTAAATAGAAATTGTGGCACTAGATTTATATTACCAAAATTAGCCCTCATGATTGGTCCAAGTACTGACACCCAATTCACTGGCGGTAGTGCGACTTGAGGACCGTTGACCAATGATTCTAAGACTACAGCCACCCTTCCTCCACCGAAACTCGAATGAGGACCTGGATCAATAAAGCCATGGCGATAATTTACCAAAAGGAATCACTCTAAAATCTTTTAAAATAGCAATCCCTTTTGGATCGTATTATTCGTTATTACACATAAAAATCGCTCGCAATCGGAACACATAATGTAGGTAATAATCAATTCTTACGGGCCGTTAGAACTTACCGACCGTGTCGTGCATAACGCTATTACAAAATTCTCAAAAAAGTGCAATTTATATTACCTATCTTCCCAGACTGGTTAAGAAATTCAAAGAGCAGTCGCAAAATACTCCTCTCTGACAAGTAGCTGTAGTTTATTGGAACTGACAGAGGAAAAATAATAGTCAGTGCTGAATGGAGCAAAGGAAACGTCACGCAAAGACTTGCTGGTGCAGTAAAACGCTAGAATGGGAAATAAGACATACACTTTTAAGGTAGAATTTTGGGCACATTCTTTAATTCACCAAGCAGATGAAAAGCAATTCTAAATGTCTTTCCTAGGTAAAACTGAGATGACCGATGGTCGTTTACAAACACTAACTGGTAGTATCAGCTACAAAAAAATGAAGACAATACAGTTGCAGGGGAAGCAAAGCATCGAAATAATATTTGACGATGAAAGGAAAAAGTAACATATAACAAATAATAAAACCGCGACAGAAACACATCATGATCATGCAACACTCGTTTTACGGAAAAGCAAATAGATTCACTTTCCTGAAACCTTCTTTTGTTATAGAGGTGCAAGATATCCATAATAACGGCAAAAGAAACAACGTCAATGAAATAACAGATCAATAATGTTAGGTGAAAGGTTACAACGTTTACTCGTTCAAAAACAATCTGACGAGATAAATACTACTCAAATCTCGCCATCCTATATAGAACCTAAATTCTGTACCAGTCTTTAAGCTTCCTCGCCACATAGAATAACAATTGAAAGAGTAGTTTTTCCCATTTCCTAACACACTCCACTGTAAGGACTCGTTTGAAAAGACAAGAAAACGTAGTGGATAGAGCATCCAATGGCGACGTCACCAAGCACCTAGGGTTCGTTTTGTTCGCCCGACCTTGGTGACATGTTTAAGATCATTTAATAACATGCACGTTGTTTCTTACTCACCACTTGTATCACTGACTGAGCTAGAAGTGAGTGCACTGTACAGATGACCAAGAAGCCAGGCAGTATTAAAACTAAGACCAACATCTTCTGGCGATGAGACAAACTTCCAAATAACAGTTATAAACATAATAAAAGTGAAAAAACCAAGTTTATTACGAATAATGATAATGACTATTGCTATTATTATCATTGTACATTTTTTTTTACTTCTCGATCCGAGACAAAAACGAGGTCCTAAAGCGCTAGAGGAATGTCCTTTCAAATTACTTAGTAAATATGAACTGTTTTCTGGATTTTTTTTTTCAATTGAATATTTCTTTGAATTTCACTGACTTGCTTCTTCGTGATTCTCCTTAGTGCGCCAAAAGCGCCCCGCCCACTACTATTGGAGAAACCATTGTTCACATCGTCCCCATTCGAGCTAGTTCTTTTTCCAGGTCTTTGTACTTTTGAAACTTTTTCTGATGCTTTAGTGGAAGCATTCTTACCAGGAGTCATACACTCGTCAAATAGAAGCGGAGATAATAATACAACAACTAACAATAATAATAATAATAATAATAATAATAATAATAATAACAATAATAGTAATTCTTCAACTTTTTGTTATAAATAACATTATCATTATATTTATCATCATCATTATTATAATTATAATCATTTCTTATTCTTATAACACAAATCATAAAAATGGATATTGGAAAAAACTGCACAACTAATTACAAAAATAAGTAGAGATCCACTTTTCCACATCGCCTTAAACATTATTATCAAGGGGAAGTCGTCCAGGTGAAAGTGGTCCTGAAAAGGACTGTTGCTAACTTAATAAAAGTAACGACAATAATTATGATAATAATAACAACAATAAGTAGCGACGACATTTGAAACAAAACAATCTACCATCCTTACCTTTTGGAGAAATTTAATGATGCTTCCCCCACTTTGAGAAGGAAATACGACGTCAGAAGTAGAAGAATCCACCTATAGAATAAGCGGTCCCAACTGTTACACGGGACAGTGTTTGAATACCGGTACATAAACAATGATAATCTAAAGTGGTCGAGTTATCCTTTCTGATAGAAACAGTCAAAAAAGAAAAGTGAAGGTTCACTCAATATCCTATAAACTCTAGTGTCTTAACTTACGGTAAACAACCCCTGCTCAGACCCAAGTAGTGCTACGATTCCGTTCACAGCCGACAGTTGCCGTCGCTCAGAAACATCCTGTTCACAAAGAAAAAAGTCGACAATTTACGATTCCAGTGCCACCGCACATCAAATGCGTGATCCTTACCCTTCAGTTGTTAATTAGGCTATTGAAATCCTATTTGTTTTTTCTTTCTTTGTTAACATATTCATGTTTCGGTGATACTTGACAATACAGACGTAATGTAATTCCAATATGGCCGGGTATTCTTTGAATAAAGGTGAATCAACAATCTACCAGATTGTATTTTCTTTTAGTAGTCAAAGAGACGATCACCTTCATAATAAATTACCTTATTTTCAAGAACACTTCGCCAGTCCTTGCCAATTTCTCTGGCCAACTCAATGGCTCCACCATGACCACATGACACAAGTCCATGAAGAAGCAACCCGAGCGATAAAGAAATACCGCAAACCTAATGACACCATCAATAAAAATCAGATCAAGATGAATGTCCATCCTCGTATTCTAGAATGCTGCTGTTTCGTATCCAAATCAATTTCCGAGTTCGAAAATGGTTGGAATGTAATCAAATGGCTATCTTTTGTCGAGCTTAAATACACATAGCTACATACCTCAAGGTATTTGCCTGACAACTTTTGAATTGTGTCGACGCACTGCAAAGCTTGATCAGCAGACAACAGGCTCGTGTGGAACGCGTTTACACAGACACACGCTACACTATAAGATAGGCACTAAAAAAACCCCGAAAACCATATCAAATACACTCTTCAACAAAATAACGTGCGCTTTAAATCAAATGGTGTGCTAATTATGTACTTCGACTGATGTAAATGACTCCTAAAAATTTTGTGGATACCCCTAAATTTCTGGTTTTCTACTGCAATAAAATCTCGCTAACGCACTAGATAAACCTTACCTGAAGTTTTTGATCAGGGTCATCGCACTGCTCGTTCACACTGTCAACAAGTTTGTGATAAAGATTTGTGACGTGAACCCTGGAGTCAATAAGACCTTCCTTACACAAAGAGGATGCAGCGAGTCCAACACCGAGACACGCGCCTTCCCTAGGAAGAAATAGATTCACCTATTCAATTATATGATTACATCACACTTCCAACCAATTTAAACCAAACAGATAAACCTTGCCAACTCAAGAAATGTTTCACGAAATTTTTAATTCAGACTGTCTTTAACTTTCTTATTTGGAGCTGCGATGATTGGCCCAATAGCATTACATGGCTCAGGGTAAAACAATTGCACTGTGCATACATCATCGTCAGAGAGAATGAGTGTTGTGCATGTCCGGCTCGAGATATTCAGGAATCATTTTATGCATCTCTTACGTGTTATCCAGGTCATTTGAAAAAGCAGTCTCCTCCAAAACATCTAAAGCTGTAGACAACAGTAAATAGCCCTAGCAAAAGAAAAGGGTGGAATATTTAATTATCAACATACGTTACCCTTCAAACATCAGTGAAATTAAAGCAGTTTTGCCCAGAACCCAACTCTTACATAAAACAAAACAAAACAAAACAAAAAACAAATAGATAGGCGAAAAAAAAGGAGGGGGGCGAATGGAGCCATTAAGTTGCACTTCAGGTCATTGCAGTCTATTTGACTTTGCAGGAAAGGTAAATGCAACACGTGGATAGTTAGTTCGGAATCCTCCTGAAGCTGAGCGCCAGCTACATAAGGAGCAAGTACTTGCCTCTTTACCGTAAGCGTCGCTGAAAAAGAACGAGATAATAATATGTTTACTGAGACATGTATTACATCACAATAAAACTGAGAAGAAAAACTGTAGCAAAGCAACATCACCAGGACTACACACCTGAAATGTTCTTCATAGAGTTTGCTGAGGAACAGACCAAGTCCCACAGAACAAGACATCTGTAAAACAGCTGAGCTACCGGATCTACATAAAATAAAATCAAAATTTTAAGATACTTTTAAAAGACAAAGTGGTGGTTCACTTTTGTTAATTGTTTCCCGAATCAAGGCTTCAGTAACTTGACTGATTTCAGACTCTCATAGACTTCTCAGTCCTCACTACAGAACAACTTCTCCAGCAGTTCGGCCCCACCTTTACATCATGACGCCCCCACATCGTTGATCACATTTCCTCACGGCAGAATTTATCCCCTTTCTGTCACGTCATAGTTCATTTCGATTAACATGAAAGTTATATGTGAAAGCATAACAAAGTTCTACCGCAAAGAAATGAGTAAAAATATTTCGAGGAGAACTGCTTGAGGTGTGGGCGAACCTCTTTTACTTTCGGGGGCGAACTCGCCGTGGTGGGGGCGAATTAGAAACGGGGTGAACCTGCAAAGGGGGAAACCTCCAAATGCCTTGTTCTTTACCTGTTTTAATTTTCTACAAAAAGCTTTTGGTCATAATTAACGAAGAACGCATCACAATTTCCGCAAAATCCAAGAATTAAATTAACATATCTCAAGAAGATAAATCACACAACTTGCACAAACTTACTTGGATTGTCCTGGAATCCTTTGCTTCAGCAGCTCAGTGATGTCGTAAATTCTATCAGAGTCAAGTATGACAAGACAAGGAACCAAAAGTGACATGGACAGCGCAGCACACGAGCGAGCTAACAACGAACTGGCAGTGGAGGTGGGTGAAGACACCTGCAGGGTAGTACATAAATCAAAGTATACAAAACATCAATGTGAACTTAGTAAGCTTGCTTTGGTATACATTACGATTGAATGAAACTGTCCGGGAAACTAGTAGCCGGCCATAACCATGAAATATGTCAACGGCGGGATTGTTTTTTGGACTCTGTTGGTGTCATGTGCTGTTTTTTCTTTCTTTTTTTTTTTCGGTAATTATATATATATATATTTTTCTTTTTTTTTTCATATAGGTTCACAAAGTCACCATAAACTGCTGACAGTCTTATCTACCAAGAAAGAGAAGGTTTACAATCACCTGTTGACACCAAACCAGAGTAGGACCCTTCGGTTTATAATTACCATCCAACACCACCATTACTGTGTCAGTCACCACGCTCAGCCAATCGCTGTTCCGCTGATATTGTTCTGTGGTCTCTGAAGAAGTCTGCTGACCTACATATATCGACACAGCCCGTGCAAGCCCTGCTAAAGCAAGCACTGAGTTACCTTGCACAGACGGGTTACCTCTAAGAAAAAATATAATCAATCATAAATATTAAAAAAAATTAATCAGTGACTAAAAGCTCAGAAATGTAACGATGCTAGTAAAACATAATGTATTTCGCACATGAGACGGAAAATCTGATTCTTCAAAGCCATTATCTTTGGTTTGATTCAGTTGTCAGTTTAAAATCTTTTTATTCACGGGTCCAATTGATGACCTTATCACTACTTGAGCTGGAGCCATTCTTGAAGGCGAGACTGTATCAAAACTTCTCCGTGTTTTAATTTTCTTGATCAAACGGGTTAAAACCTTACTTTACCGCACCTTTTTTAAATATCAATACTAAGAAATGATATTCAACAGGCTTTTGACGTCCATAGTTTGGCAAAGGAGTTCAGTAAGCCTGGAGTTTATAAATCAATCTAGTAGTTATCACAAAGCAAACTAAAGTTTTCGCCTTTCTTAATGAGAATTGTTTTAAAGAAGTAATTCTTTCTGTTCTCATTTCGGCAATTTTCATGCGACACTAAATTTACCTTGACGCCGCTTTAAGTCGTTCAGTGATCTGATCTCTTACCCTGAAGTTCAAAACAAGCCCAAATACAGTAAATATTAAAATAATCGGGCATGAATAATGAGTAAAGACTAGTCTAAAGGGCCTTCCAAAACAACACAAGACGATCAGAAGCCTTCCAACACATGATTCACGTGTTAAATTCATATTTCTATAGTTCATTGCTGGCGTATGTTACAAAGTGCTTGCGTTGGCTTTGTTTTGAGATAGCCGATAAACGTGACTGTCTTGCAAACAGTTGATCATGATCCTCTTTGACCATGAGAACTGGTATCACCGAACTTAACAGCAAATGTTAGCAAGAAGGCAATTCATAAGAATCACTCCATACTAACCAAAGCCAGCAATTGGACTGTCTTGTTTTTAGTTCTTCCATACTCTGAAAATGACCATGGCTATGCTGCATCTCAAGCTCAGCCTTACGACCCTATATCGAGGCCACCAGAAATTAAAAAATTTTCAGTCAAATTTCTCCTCAAGAGCTGAGTGATCGATCACGGAAACAGAAGATGAGAATAAAGTTCTAACAACAATCGACAGCAGGTTATTACAAACTCAAAATGTAAGTATCACACTACGATGCAAAATATTGAAGATCAAGAAGACAAAGCCCCAAATTAAGAATTTCTTGAGCAGTGCAATGAAGTTGAGACTATTCTTCACTTAATTGCAGTTCCACCTTGCAGCGAACAAAAACTCCTCTTGCTTTTCGTGACTTAGCGTTTCCCAAAATCGGAACTGAAAAAAAGACTTACAAAGGGAGTAGAAGAGAATCGAAAGAGGTTCATCGTGTGTACGTGACGCACAACACAGTGAAAAACGTTTGAGTAATAGTTTGCTGATTCCTTCTTCTCCTCAATCCTTCTGCGCGGTCTTCGCAATGATGTGGATAGCGACACCATTTACAATCGAATGGCGGCCTGAGAAAAAAGGCCGCCGCACGGTTAAGGCGTAACACAGATACGATAATTGACGTGTATGGAAAACCAGATGGAGCTTTTGAGGTGAGATGATTTTCAAAACGCCTTTCGTAAATATATAATGAATCATATGTGAAAAGCATCAAGCTTTCTGCTGGGATCAACAATGTCCAAAGGATCGAGTGTGTAAATAGAATACGAAAGATGACAAATGTTTAGTTCAATCGAATAAACATGTCATATGTTTCTCAAGATCGTGGGAAAAGAAAAAAAAACCCCACTTATTATCTCATACGTACCTCCACACAAGCCTTGTAGGAGCGATTCATAAAGGCTAACCATGCCTGAGGCAGTAGTAATGTTCTGTGCCATTCAGTTGGCTGCACTGGGACCTAGTGAGACAGGATGGTTCATCAAACATACGTGTAGTCACTCAGCACACGACAAACAGACGGACCGATTTTCACAAAGAAATCACAATAAGTCTATCGGAAGTAAGATTTTGAAATTGTGGGGTATATCACTCAGAAATTCTTTAGTTTTAGCAGTGACATATTCAATCATGTGATACGTTTGACCAATCGCATGGGTGCGAATTTATTTGAATGAATATAACCGGTTTCGCTCGTACGCAATTGGTAAAAAGCGATCTAACATGCCTTCAATAAAACTGGGAAATTTCCAGTGGACATTATTAAAGTGATATTTCCCCAATTTTCAAACAGCGTCCTACCGTTATCAAAGAAACGATGAAACTTCTGGATAAAAACTCAGAAGCGAATGTCCCCCACAGTAAAAAGTTTCGACAACAAGTGGTTTTTTTACGTTTTGCAAATGAGATGCACAAAAATGATGCGTAAAAAACGCATTACAGCCATCAATTGGCGTGAAAAGTGCTCGTTGGTACATTCCTCTACAAAATCTGTTCCTTGAAGCAGTTTTGTTCCATTCTCGTGGATATCAGCAAATGGTTCTATCAAATGGAGTAATGTTGGGAAAAAGAAGAAAAAAACGTTTTTGCATCATTGAGATCATGGCTGCATGACTAACTTTGCCGAGAGACGCTTCACCAACGGAAATTTCTACACCGCACCAAAATCAGTTATTTTAGGTCACATAGATCTTGGTTCACTGACACTCAGGGCTATATCTGACTATCCTTAAGGGGATGAAAACAAAAGCCTAAAAAGGGAAAGAAACTTGCTGATATTCAAGTGAAAATATCCATTATAAATTTTCACATCAAGTGCATAACTTACTTCGTAAAGTAATGAATCTAACATCTGTCTGTATGTACGGGCACAATCAACCGTGTATCTTCTGGCACGTTTTCCTTCGTGTTGTTCGAAGGGAGGTTCGAAACTAAACAGTATTCCAGCTGATTCAATACAAAAGAGTACTTTAAATAAGAGAAACATAAAAAAAGGCGCACCTCTCATGGCAACTCACAAACATGGTAAAAAAAAAAAAAAAAAACTCCCATGGCTGATAAATGTAGTAGAAGATATTGAGTAAATACGCGAGGCTACATAGCAAAGGAGAAAATCAGGGACAGAGAAGGATGTTCCCACCTGATCCACACCTTGGGATGTAACAGTTCCTTTTAAAATAATAATTAAGTAGTCTTTCGTACGCATCTCTTCTCGAGCCCGCATGGAAACTAACTGTGATCTGAATCTAATATTCCAGGTGAAAAGATTATCGCGAAACTGACCGTGGAAAATAGCTCTATCAATGGAAAAAGGGGAAATAGTGCCCATTGAGAGAAAATGACGACGGATGGAGAAGCAAACCTCAGTTTCCCCCTAAAAATAAAAATACATTTTGTGGAATCCACATGTCCACGCCAGGGCCCCCAACTGTCCCTATCTGTCACCGCTGTTTCTCTTGATAGAACTAAAAAAAAACTTAAAAATGTGGAAGTACGTTATATATAATAAATCAATATCTGTTGTATTCTTGGAACCTGCAAGTCCTTGGTTTAATCCAGGTGATTTCGACTTCTCATAGTGTGACATCAAAAATTTTGGTATGGATTGCAAATTCCTCTCGTGTGACGACGAAGCATGTAAAACAGTGTGACCCAGGCCCCGTGGCATAGATGCAACTTCCAACCTGATCATGTTTGTCATTAACTTCTTATAGCCTGCAATTCATCGTATAAGTAATAAGGACTGGTGATCTTCTCTTTTTCTTCATCAATCATGATAACACATTGAATTGGTTCAAGAGTTACAATTGATAGCACCTGTATGCTCTATCTTGTTTACCGTGAGATCACACAATAAGGCAGATTTTCTTGATTCAAAAGTCATTTATCATCTTTGTCTGTTATAATAAGGAGTTTGTTGCCCTCTAAAGATGGAATCGGTCAATGTCTAGATGCTAAGATCGGTACAGTTGGATAACTCCTGTTGAATAGTGTATGCAAAAACAGTGATTTTCACGAATAGAATGAAGACTAAAAATCTGTACCTGGGAGTACATCTTGTTTGACCATCTGTAGAAGCTCAACATAAGCATTCCCTGGGGGTGTTGAGTTATCAATGTTTTGTTGAACAGCGACATCACCATCTTCTTCGTCCGCGTTGCTATCAAGTTTCTTAGACGCCAGAATTTTTTCTTTCAGTGGAAGGTGGATCTGCGAGTGGCATATTTGAAATATTACTCTTTACAGCGTGTTTCGTTTAGTAAATAGGCGTTGCCTATGATGACAGATATAATTTAATTAACATAACTTGTGATTGATATTAATTCCTCAAAATGATTTAAAAGTGTTAACTTGTCGTGATTTAAACCAGTTTTTCAGAAGAATCAGTAAGAGAGAGAAGTCGATTTTTGCAACTGTTCGCTTACCCGAATCTGCTAACCTGAAGTGAAAAACCTGTTTTTACGACCCGCCACAGAAGTAAGTTTCCAGTCATGTTTTCTTGAATTTTGACATGAGATTAAGACTAAATTTGCGTTTTCTGATTTCGAATTACAAATGTATTTCTCTTAAATCGAATAATCATTAAAGTTTGGATAATATTATACGGTTTGTGGTGGTCGTCTGAGCTGACCAGTTCCGAGTAAGGAAACACAGCGTACGTCTGATTTGTAGTTTAGACGCGACGAGCTACCACAGGGAGCCCACACAAGCGGCTCACACAAGCGGCGTGTCTGGTCGTTTGTTCGAAATATAAAGAAATGTATGGGAGAATATTGAAGAGTCGTAATATCGTAGACTTATATCAAGGAATGCCTATGTTCAGGCTCAAAATAAATGTAAACCTGCCTCACTTGCTGTGTATTGTCGTTTCTGTGGTTCTAAATGGCGAATTTAAGCGATTTGGTAGATTTTGCGTTGACTGTTACTTTACTGTCTCCTTATATAGAAAGGAATATAAAGAAATACATTTCTTTATATTTCGAACAAACGACCAGACACGCCGCTTGTGTGAGCTCCCTGTGTGAGCTACAGCTATCGAGTGCAGGCATTCAGAGCCTGATGCTTAGACTCTGGTGCGAACCGACAGTCAACTTAACCAAGAACAATTATGTTGAATGTTTAAACCCACTGCTTCAGACATACTCTACAATACCTTTGAAGGAAGATGAATGAGCTTGAAATCTGATGGATGAAATTTCGACAAAGTCGTGAAAGCAGCATGAGCGACAGGTGACTCCTGAGGGTAAGAGACGACATCACACCGTGAGCATCAACAAACGAACATTAATTCCTGGCCTTCAATGCCTTTGTTCAGCGCTTTCACGATCTAAACCATTGTTTGTCTCTCAGAGGACCCTTTAAATTCGTTAACATTCACATTTTACAATTCACATTTTAATACTTTTTCTTATATTTTCGGTCTTAGGAGTCTAAATATTTGTCTTAATATCTACAGTATATGTCTGTGTCGCTTGCTTGGATTTGTAAAGACTAAAATAAGCAAGTGAAAAGTTCTAAGCCTCCCCTCTTCCCAGTACAGATTTCGATTTGTGAGCTTTGTATCATGCAAGTTTGGCTAGAAGTCGTACCTGAAATTTAAAAACAAACTAGCGCTAACCGTTCCTTTGATTTTGAAAGCACGCATTTAATTTCACGCTGACTCGCACACAACGGAGTTATAAAAAATCACGTCACTTTTAGTAGAGCTACGTCTCATGCAAAAAAATTCAATTTTTTACAACAATCGTACAAACCTTATGTTGCGTTAGCGACCAAAGAAAGGAAAGTGCTTCATTCTTAAAATTCTAAAAGTAAACAAAATGTCACGTTCAAGTTAATTCTGAACATTCATTTGGAAAGGTGTCCATGGTTTTCAATTCACTTCAATTCGTACCAGATAAGCTGAAGAGTTAGAGACCAGGTGGGGGACGATGCTGAACAACTGACATATACTGCACAGAACTTGGGGACGTCTGTCCACGCCAAGCTTCACAGAAAGAACTTTCCACCCGGTGCACAGATCCACAACCTGAGGAAGGGTAAAAAATGTGAAACGGATCTGAATTGCATCCAGGAAAAGTGCGCCCATAAAGAAGCCCGAAGTAGATGCTAATATTATACAATTGTCCGTTACATGTTCATGTGCTTGTTTTTTTTTTTCTTCAAATAACTACTAAAAGGCGCAAAGGCGTTTTAGAGTTTGTACAGCGGGACTTCCATTAAACTTTAAACTTTAATGATAAATACTCCCAAAAAAGGTTTTTCAGTACCTATTTACAAATATGAATGCTAACTATAAATGACAAGCTATTGTTAAATTCTAAATTCTAACAGTCACTCGATCATTCATTCATGGCAAGTTTCAGGACTTTCTTAAAGGCCTTTACAGATGTAACGTTTCTCAGGTCTTCGTCTAACATGTTCCACAGAGATACTGCTCTATAGGCAAAGGACCTTTCACAGCCAGTCGTGTGGCTTACCTCAGCTTTACAAAGCTGCTCCAGGGCTTGCAGTGCTAGTGATACCACTAACGCAGAGGGAGTGTTTTCAGTCTCGCCTGGTCTTGTATTCTCATCCAGCAATTTGGACAGCAAACTGAGTAGATCTGCACCGTGCTGAGAGGGTCTGAAGAGGACCACCAACACATGACAAACAAAATTAATCATATAAATAGCATTATTAATTTTCAACTTCTTTCCCCTGTGAGTCTAAATGCGTTTCATATTGTCTGTGCTAATTCTCATTTGTTTGTTCATTTATTGTGACGAACTGACATCGGAGATGCTTCCCAATCAGGATTCATCGAATGCTGTTTCAACTTTTGTTTAAAACAGAGCTTTTTTGGCAACCCTAATAGCCCTCACGAAACTCTGATAAATATTTAGTATTGGAATTATTTAACCCCACCAGAACTTCGGTATATACTGCAGCTGATATGTCTTACATCTCACAAGTGAAGGAAGCGAGACGCCCAATCACCTTCAATTTTTAGCACTGAAATCAGAGCAAATAACCGAAAAGCTTGCTTCACTTTCTTCCCAGCTGGCAATTGGCCGCAATTAGAAAGCAAACACTTTCCTTTGCCCTGTTTTGAATCAAACGGCATGTTATCAAGGAAAACATGTAAAAACTATATGTTAAGGCTGTATGGGTCAATCTGTTTTGATCAGCTCTCTATTTCCACAGAACGGTCGAAGTCTGGATCTTTATCGCCAGTTGCTAAACTTAGAGAAATTCATATGATCACCACGCTAACTCGTCTGTTTTGCTAGGGATTAACACTCGTTAACAAACCTCCATGCATGATCGCAGTAGGTAACAAAGCATAAGTGTGGTAGCTGTGAAAACAACTGTTGAACTTAAAAAATTCGCTACAAATGTGTACTACGTTATTTACATGTACTTTATTTCGTATGATCGTTACCTAAGCTTGCAGATGTCCAATAAACAAGCTGCTTGAGCAATCTTAATCTCCAAGTTCAATTTACCTCCCAAACTGGAGTCAATTACTACATTCAGTGCTTGCTGAAGGTGCGGGAACACTCGGTTATTTAACTGCCACAACTTGCAAATCAGTCTCAGATACACAGGTTTAAGAGGAGGGCACTTTCCTATCGCCTGAATCGTATGTAACACGGGGCCTATACAAAACTGCCAAACAGGGAGATGAACACAAATTAAGCATGGGCAAGAATTGATGTCTGTAAAAGTTGTCACATTAACAAAGCTTCATTTTCAACAGTTTTCCAAAAGGAGCGCCAGATGAAAGCTTGCTACATCAAATGTAGTAATTGCGAAAATGCAAATGAAATGATTACACGACAGCCAACAGTAAACATTGGAAACATAACACACTAAGCTAAAAATAATAATATGTTAAAAAAAAACCTCCCAGCTCCTCGACATCAGACTAACCAACAGCCTGGTAAGTGCCTGCATGTTGGTGAAGAGACTTTAGTACCTTATGAGAAGCAAGTTGTGGTATTGTGTACAGAGCATGCTGTTTCACTTCAGGATCGACTTCTTTACTAAGTTTGTAGAGTAGTAATGGCAGGAAGGTAAGCGCCTGCAAAATAAGACACAGCACATAAACATACCGAGCCTAAAATATCTACAAAAGTCTCATTAACACAATTCTAAATCTGTAACCAATTATAAAACTAAGCTAGTAAAGCCAATTTGAGAGGGAAAAGGCTATGCCCTAATTGGGACTCATTTGCAGTTGATTAAAGAAAATTAACAGTTAGTTCTAAGGTTAACTTAAGAATAGAGAAGATCAGTAGTGGTTTTAGACAGAGAAATGATGAAAACAAGGTACCTGTTAAAAGTTTGCTCAGAAGCTTATGACCTAGATCATAAGCTTCTGGTTTTATGCATACAACCCCATAAATTGTTTGATACATGAGAAGAGTAAACTCTTTCAAAGTAAAGTACGTAGCTGAAGTTTTCTGTTTTCATTACTTATACAGGAGTATCCAGAATACTGTGGTACTTGAGGATAAAAAAACCATCAATAAGTCTGTAAACCTGGTTACATAAACAAATAGCTAGCTAGACTGAGTATTTTTCTATCTAACATCTTTCTTTGTTTATAATAATAATAATACTAATAATTTATTAATTTATAGTGCACTTTTTAACATGTAATGGTTTATTTCATTGTTGGTGTTCCATGCAGACAAAGACTTTGCATTTCTGACCTGGGATGGATCTGCCTTAGCAAGAATTGGAATGACTTCCAAGACCTCCATAGCAAGACATCCTTGTGAAGTCACCAACAGTGCAGACAACATTAACGGAACATGACTCAGCAGGTGATAGTGTGAGGCTACTGAGTTCTGTAAATTGCTCAGCCATTGCTTTGTAGATTTGGTGTTTCTGAGAAAGTGAAAACTGTCACATTTAAGTAATCAGACCATAATGCCTTTTTGCTCATGAAAACCAGGATTAATCCACATCACATCATAACTTTATTTATATAGTGCTCATATCCTATGCTCAAGGTGCTTTACAATCATAAAAAAAACATTATCAATAAATATTTTCAAATTAACAACCATATTATATTATATGATACTTAACAGAGCTAAAATTCGCAATGATTAAAAAAGGAAAAATTAAAACTAAAGCAATATATATAAATCTATAGAAATAATGATCTGTTATTAATGAATTTAGTAAACAAGTACATCTTAAGTGATCTTTTAAAACTAAAGATGGTGTTAGACTTCCGAATTTCAAAGGGTATTAAGTTCCATTCTCTTGGTGCATGAACAGTGTTAAAAGTTTATTACTAACAGCCCTCAGTGATCTAGTAAGAGAAAGATAATGTAGTTTCTGAGCTAAATAGTTCAGTGATGCCCCATTCAGTGATTTATACCCTCGAAGCAGAATCTTGAAAATTGAACACAGTATTGAATCTGTAGCCACTGAAGCTCCTGCAAAGCAGGTGTAATATGCTGAAACTTACTCATTTAACATGCAACTCTAGCCCTGGGTTTTCTACAAACAGTAATCTTTGTAACTGATACTTAGGTAAGCCATATAATAATGCATTACAATAATCTAGTTTCAATGCGACAAATGTGTGAACAGCAACTGCTGCTGATTCTTTAGCAGAGCACTATTACCCAATTAAGGTGATCATTTCTTCAGCACAGGCTGTCATTTGTCTGATACATAAACTGAGAGATGAAGAATAGTGCTGAGTATTTCCAGTAGCCTGAAAGAAAAAGACAAATCATACTACCTCATTTGTTTCCCATAATTTTAAAAATTTAAGCATATCATGCTTACTTGAGATTGCTGAAAGCTTATTGATGTTTCATTGTATTTTATGTACTTTTCTTTCATTGTGACATCTTGTTGCAGTTTTAATTTTGCATGTTATTTGATATTATATATCTATTTAGTGCAAATATTTTTCCAATGAAATTCCATGAGTTTTATCTTGTTAAAAGGTCTTACAATCACAATTGCTGTGATGTGTTCATAAAAAAACCCTAATTCAAATCAATCAACCAAGGCATTCTAACTGCAGCCTGAGGCAATCAGTATGTACATGTAATTCTTACCTTACTGGTAGTTTGGTTTTGCTTTATAAGGGGAAGAACATTGTGTTCCACAAATCCTAGGATCTGGAGAGCTTTACTGTGTAAAGACTGCCCAGTGCTGCCCTGCATCTTTGTGCTGAATGTCTGCCTGGGTGGGGATGTTATAATTTGAAGTATTGGTTGCACAAGAAACAGATGACTGATAGGAAGAAACAGACACTCTGGCTTGAAATGTTTTAATTGACTTTGCATTGTTGACAAACCTACATAGAGAAAGATGAAAACATTTAATGCCACACTCAAGATTTGTCTGATGAAGATCAAGGTCTTTAAGTGTGGAGTGTTAACATTAACAACCAGACCTTTTTTGCCCTTGCTACATCTGAATACATTTGAAAAATTCACAAAGGATCTATACTTACAGAGCTGGAGAATATGAATGCAGCAGTCTTCTGCTGAATTCAGAAGAAGCTTGCTCAAGGTTGGTAAGATATATAATTGCAAGAAGGCCTTAAATAAGAAAAACCAACAAGATTATTAAGAATTCATAAACTGCAACCACCAAGTCAGTTTTTATTTTAATCTGATACTCTCTTAAGTTACATGATAAGAATCAATAAATTTTTCTGTTTTAAAAATTCCTATACATTGTTAATCCTTTATACAATAAAAAAAGATCAAAATTATAATGGTTTGAAGAAATTTTGACCAAAAAAAATTAACCAAAACAAATACATGTATGGTCAAAGCTTACATTTCTATCTTAATGTCTGACAAGTAAACTCAAAACCATAAGTGTTTACCATCAAACCTAAAAACAAAAATCACAATTGAATAGCATTCATACCTAGTTCAGAAAATAAAACCACTTGACTCTCAATTTTTTCTATTTTTGGCAAGCCACTCAGCCCTTTGGAAAATTTTCTGAGCCCTGTTTGAAGTTCTTATTACATAGACTAAGTTATCAAAGACATACCTGTGGGCAATGCAGTTGAAATGTTTGTAATAAGAGGATGGATGTTGTCATATCAGACCCAAAAGACAGACTCTCACAACACAAAGAAAACAAATGATTCACCATCAGCTCCAAATGGCTCTTACCTACATGTACCATGCAGAAAAAAGGTAATTATCAAAACAATAACTACAATAAAAACATGATTGACATCACTGGAAGTTTCTTCTGTTCTTTAAAACTTACCACCAGGGAAAAAATTGCTATGTTCTAGTAACCAGTATGTCAGACTGTGAACAAGAAAAGTTGTATGACTGAGAGATTTGCCATCAATCTAGAGAAAGTGGGACAAACAAGTGTTAGTAAACATGTGAATTTTTGTCAGTTAATAAATCCTCCTGTACCATACTTGAAAAAGAGCAAGTTGTTTCCCTGATGCAAAGGGAGTTACATCCTGACTTGCACATATACATCATAAATAACTAGGGATGTTAGGGCAACTGGAAAAGGATCCTTAAGCTGAGGTAAGTTTGAATTCTAAAAGTGTTAAAAACAATCCCTAAGTTAAAATCCTTGAAATTAATCTACTAACAAAACATTAGGGTCTTTAAGCAAACCACGACGGCGACGGCAACGAGAACATGGAAAAACAATAGATCTAATTGGCAAAACAATAGCCAGGCACGTGCATTTTAAAACTTTGTACATTTCTTAGCCGTCCTATGCAAAACGAAAACGTGATATCACCAAAATTTGCGTCCACTGTGAAGCGAAACCGCCGCGGCAAATTATTTTAATTTACATTTGGAACTCAACGCTACTTTTATGCGTTATGTTGAGTTTGAGGTCTGGCGCCCTATGAGACGGTAAACACATGCAGCCATTTTCGAAATTCTAACTAAAAGTAGAAACTCATATTTTAATCGACGTCTTCCGTGCCATTGCCGTCCTGGCTGCTTAAAGTCCCTATTAATGAGGCAAGGTGGCCAGAGTAAGCCAAATAGGGTTATGTAACTGGACTACCTTGGATAATTCTGTATTTAACAAATGGTAAACACCACAGCATACACTATTGAGTTATGGATGCACGTGGGAGGTTGCTAAGCACGAAAGAAGTGTAAGAGTCACTCGAGGCCATAGCCGAGAGCGACTCTAGCTTCTTGAGTGCTTAGCAAACCTCCCAAGTGCATCCATAACTCAATAGTGTACGCTGTGGTGTTTACCATTTGTTTTATAACATAACATTAGTACAATGTAGCTAAAGAGTTCCCTTTTATTTAACAAATCTTACGTGACCAGAAAAAAACAAGCGCGCACAGAAAAATAGTCTTTGCATTTGCTCGCGTCAGCAGCGTACACCCATGGGCAAATGGGGGACGTTAAATTGACCAATCAGAGCACGCGCTTTACTTTGGTTATGTTATAAAACTTGTTGTAGTGTTTCTGAAAGCTATCAATCAATGTGTGGAATTGCACATGTGGTCTAAAGGAGAATGAGTTACATATGTAGTCGGTTATGGTCTCATTACATGTTCATTAATTAACAAATGGTAAACACCACAGCGTACACTATTGAGTTATGGATGCATGCGGGAGGTTGCTAAGCATGAAAGAAGTGTAAGAGTCACTTGAGGCGATAGCCGAGAGCGACTCTAGCTTCTTGAGTGCCAAGCAAACCTCCCAAGTGCATCCATAACTCAATAGTGTATGCTGTGGTGTTTACCATTCGTTTTATAACATAACATTAACACATTGTAGCTAAAGAGTTCCCTTTTATTTAACAAATCTTACGTGACCAGAAAAAACAAGCGCGCACGGGCAAATGGGGGATGCTAAATTGACCAATCAGAGCGTGCACTTTGCTTTGGTTATGTTATAAATATCATTGAGTTGCATTGAAAGCCTCAGTGGTTATTTAAGTATAAACACCACATCTGGCGACGAGGATCAAGCAAAGAACACACAAAGAGTGTTCTAAAAGGATCTGAAGGGATTTCCAAAGAGATTTCCAAAGAAACATCCAAAGCAATTTCTAAAGAGATTTCCGAAGCATTTTCCCGCGAAAACATGATGGCGATTTCTCTACCAAACTTCCCACCGTTTGACGTTCACCTCGATGGAATTGCAGGCCCAAGATGGAAGAAATGGCTAGGAAGATTTGAGAGACTTACCATTGGAATGGGAATTTCCGATGACAAGCAGAAAAGAGCCCTTTTGCTGCACTACAGCAGTCCAGAGGTTGACCATCCTCGGAGACCCAGGGGCTGTGGGTCGATTTCAAGTTTGGGCTCTTCATGCCCTAACTTGAAATGGACCCACAGCCGGTGTTTGCAGAACAAATCCACCCGAGTCAGCAAAACATGTCACGTATGAAGACACGGCTGAAAATGACGAATACATTTACACAACAGGCGGTGACAAGCAACCAACTTACAAAGTCAAGATCGATGGAAAATAAGTGGAAATGATGGTCGACTCCAGTGCATCGGTCGATCTCATAGACAAACGCACTTTCAGTAAGTTATAAAAACGGAAGGTACCAGACGCCTCCAAGCGCAGAATTTTCTCCTACGGATCATCCACACCTCTACCTGTTCTGGGAACTATCGAGGCCAAAATATTCGCCAACGCCAACAGCACATGGACAACCCTGCATGTCATCAAAGGCGCTTCAGGAAACCTCCTGGGTTTTAACACTACTACAAAACTCAATGTGCTTAAGATCATCAACCAAGTCAAACCTGACGAGACCGGTCCCCAGTCCCACGTTAACGGAAATTTGGAAAGCCTGATCGGTGGAATCGACAAAGTGAAAGGAAAAGTCATCAAGCTTCGCATAGACCCTGACGTCACACCCAAGCAACAACCGCACCGTTGAATTCCCTTCCACGTCAGAAAGGATGTTGAGATGGTGTTAAAGCGATCAGAAGAGCTAGACATCATCGAGACCGTGACAGGCCTAACGCCCTGGGTGAGCCCTATCGTCATAGTCCCCAAGAGCTCTGGTCAAGTGAGAATATGTGTAGACATGTGAGAGGCCAACCAGGCTGTTAAACGAGAAAAACACTTGATGCCGACCATAGACGATCTGGTTACTGACCTCAACGGAGCGACAGTTTTCAGCAAGTCAGACCTTTCGTCTCAGTGGATACCACCAACTGGAGCTGGCACCAGGGAGCCGCTATATTACCACATTCAGCACACACATCGGACTCCGAAGATACAAGTGCCTCATGTTTGGAATTAACGCAGCATCCGAAATCTTTCAGAACGCAATCAAAGAAATACTCACTGGCCTCCCTGGATGCCAGAATATCTCTGACGATATTGTCGTCTATGGAAAGACTCAGAAGAAACATGATGAGAACCTCCGTGGCGTACTGGAACGGCTCCAGCAACATGGCGTGCGCCTGAACAAGGAGAAATGCACCTTCTCGAGGAGTGAGATCAAGTTCTATGGACAGATTTTCAGTAAGAATGGAGTCAAGGCAGACCCAGCCAAGATCAAGGCGATCATTGACATGAGCAAACCAGAAAGTGTCAGCAAGGTGAAGTCTCTACTGGGGATGGCTCAATACGTGTCTCATTACATTCCAGACTATGCTAGATAACTGCTCCACTACGGCTGTTAATTAAGAAAGACAAGGCATGGCAGTGGGCCGACGAGCAGCAACGAGCATTCAACAAGTTGAAAGACAGCCTGACCAAGAATCATGTGATGTCATACTTTAACCCAAGACTCAAGACTGAAGTGATAGTCGACGCGAGCCCTGTCGGACTTGGAGGATTTTTGGTGCAGGATAGTAAAGTTATCAGTTACGCGAGCCGAGCACTCAGTGACGTCGAGAGTAGATATTCCCAAACCGAGAGGGAAATGCTAGGAGTAGTCTGGGCAGTCGAAAATTTTCATCTTTACTTGTATGGATCAGAGTTCATCATTGCCACAGACCACAAGTCTCTCCTAGGAATCTTTAACAGTCACAAGCCAACGTCAGCACACATCAACAGATGGAAGCTGAGGCTCATGCCCTACAACTGTCAACTCATCTACCGACCTGGCGAGGACGCTGAGAATCCAGCCGATTTTATGAGCCGTCATCCAAGTGACATAGACAGTGAGGGGCGCAACATTGCAGAAGACTACGTGAACTATGTATGCAACCAGGCAGTGCCAAAAGCAATGACGCTGCAAGAAATCAAGTTAGAGTCGGAGAAGGACATTTTGCTCCAAGCATTTATTAAGGCCATCGAGACTGACCAGTGGACACATCCCAAAGTACAGGATTACAGAAATGTGAAAGATGAACTGTTGGTCTACCAAGTAGCTGTACTGAGGGGAAACAGGATCGTGTTCCCGAAAGTACTGTGAGACAGAGCCGTGGACCTAGCACACATTGGGCACCAAGGAATAGTAAAAACAAAACGCCTCATCAGAGAAAAAGTTTGGTTTCCTGGTGTAGACAAGATGGTTAAGGAGAATGTCAACAGCTGTTTACCATGCCAAGCAGCAACTACCAGCAAGGCAGAACGACTCGAACCTCTAAGGATGACACCGCTACCAAACGTCCCATGGAAAGAACTTGTGATGAATTTCTAGGACCACTCCCTTCTGGAGAGTACCTCATGGTCGTCATAGACAAATACAGCCGTTTCCCAGAAGTTGAAATCGTAACATCCACTTCTGCTAGATCCACCATCCTGAAGCTTGATGCAATTTTCGCTAAACAAGGAATTCCTGATGTCTTAAAGAGTGACAATGGACCCCCCTTTAATGGCAAGGAGTTCAAGAACTTTGCTGAGCATCTAGGTTTTCACCACCGCAAAATCACGCCTCTCTGGTCAAGAGCAAATGGCAAAGCGGAACGTTTCATGAAGGCACTAGAGAAATGCGTGAGAGCTGCCACCGTTGAGCACAAGAACTTTATAAGTTTCTACGACAATATTGGGCGACACCTCACTCAACGACTGATATCTCACCATGCGAAGCACTTAATCACAGGAATCTTAAGACTACCCTTCCAGAAGTGACACCACCAGTTCTCGAGAAACAGAAGAACATGACAGTTATGGATGCAGAACAGAAGATGAAGATGAAAGTTCATGCAGACCAGAAGTTAGGAGTTACAGAGAGCAAGAACAAGCAAGGAGACAGTTCTAATCAAGCAACCAAAGCGTAACAAGCTAAGCTCCCCTTTTAGTCCAGTACCTCTTTTGGTTGAAGGCAAAAACGGGTCTATGGTTACGGCAAGTGATGGGAATAAAACTGTCACGCGGAACTCATCCATGTTCAAAGTTGTCCCGAGCCACATTCGGCATGCTGAAAAGATAACACAAGAGCAGGCAGACGAAGATTTAACAGCAGAGCCTTGGTCACCAGAAGTTTCGGAACTAGACAAGTCATCAAGTTCTCCAAGCCCAACAACAGCCCTGTGGCGATCTCAAAGGCAAACAAGGCTCCCTGCAAAACTGAAAGACTTTGTCCTATTTGTGCGATAGAAGTTATAGACACTCGAAGCATGCAATTGAATTTTGTGACAATTAAACACATTCCAGTTTATCATTTTTAGTTATTAGAGATAAGTTGCTTAAGTCGATCTTTTAGATGTACACGTATTTAAGTTTATAATCAAGAAGGGGAGAGATGTAGTGTTTCTGACAGCAGTCAATCAGTGTGTGGAATTGCACACGCGGTCTAAAGGAGAATGAGTTACAGATGTAGTCGGTTATGGTCTTACATGTTCATTAAATATCGTTACGTTGCATTGAAAGCCTCAGTGGTTATTTAAGTAAAAACACCACACTTGTATATCTATGTCCAGTCAGTTAAAATGGTCCAATTGGTTAATTGTCTAATTAGAAATAATTAGACAATTAATAAAATGTTTCTGCTGGAGAAATTGTTCAACTGGTTAACATGATCCAACCAGTTAGAATGGTCAACTAGTTAAAATGTCCAACCTGTTAAAAATAGTCTACCAACTGAAGATAAAATGGTCCAACTTGTTAAAATGCTCCAATTGGTTAAAATGAGGCAACTTGATAAAATTTTCCAATCTAAAATGGTATTGCTAAAGAGTCCAACTGGTCAAAGTTGTCCCATTGGTTAAAATGATCTATTAGATAAAATGGTTCTACCACTTAAAATGGTCTAGATAAAATTGACCCACTGGTTGAAATGGTTCAATCGGTTAAAATGGTCTATCTACAAGATACAATGATCCAACTGATAAAATGGTCCAGTGTAACTACCTCATATGGTCCAAATAAGTGGTCCCACTTGTTCAAATAGTCCAATAAGACTTTGTTAAATACATGTTACCTTCGTTCTACAGTAAGGCAAATGGAAGGAATTCATACTTCCAGTATTATGAATGTACATCAGAATGACAAAGACATGCCAATTAAACTGAAGAAGACTGTTCTTGTAAATACACATAGTTTTGAACCTTAATACTCCACATTTTTAGAATACATGTGTACTGTAATTAATTTTATAGGACAGATCACATATCTGCTTACTGACCTTTCCACTCTTGAGGAGCCACAAAGAAATGTTCTTTTCTCAAAGAATCCATTGTAATCAATTGCTTAATTGCCAAAAATGTTTAATTACATATTTTCACAAGGTTGATGTTACATATCTGTATAACCACACTGATTCTAAACTGACCTGGAAGCAGGGAACAAGAGATGCCAATAAATCAACAATATCCTCAACAAGCTTTTTTCTTTCAGCAACTTCTTCATGATTGTGATTTTTTTCTTTATTAGAACGAAACAAAGTTCAATGTAGTCAATACAACATGCTATCTCATGCAGAAAGAAATTGAGCCTGTTCCAGTCTATCGAGTGAACTCAAGAAGACAACATATTGCAGGTGGATTTTGCAGCATTCTGTTATGAAATACAGTTTTGTTAGAGTAGCTTCAATCTAAAATATGTTATTGTGACAATCTCAAAGTCTACAGGACACCATTCATATGCATTTAATAAAAATTAGGCAACAAGCTGCTCAAGGAATGTTTATACTATTTTGTCTAAGTTAAGTAGCATCTTAATACAACACAAAGTATTTATTTCAATCCTCGTGAAATTTAATTTCCATGATAACTATTCATTCATACATGCAGGGTTAGCAAGTTTGTGCCTTGCATGTTGATAGAGTTGTCACAATTCATTGCCTGACTTTCCTTAAGCAGTTGTGGAAGTTTTTATATATTTGGTGCTTTTTGCTGGTTGGAACCTTGACTGCTGTTGATTTATTACAACCCCATTCAAAAGCTCATTTTTGTTGAGTTGGTCATAGGTGTCTACATTCAGGGCAGGGATTCACATTTTGATTTTACTGCAGTAATGCCCAGTCGATCTTATTTTAAATAATAATGAATCACTCCAGTAAGAAAATCTATAAATGACTGTTAATATATGAGGATATCAGTATATGCTGAATATATAAAGATATAAATTTATGCTAGAGGAAAATAGACTGTTAAGGTTAACACTTCAATAAAATTTAGACATACCTGTACACTGCAGTATAACACTGGCTGTTTGCAAGAGAGTTGTTAAAAATTGCTGCCTAGTAAACCAATTAACCGTGACATTTGGATCCAAAAGAACAAACTTGAAAAATGATTCCAGCATCCGAAGAATAAATTGAGGATCACAGTTGAGATATCTGTTCAAAGAGAATAGAAAATATCTATAGGATAATGTGAAATAGGAAGTTCCAAAGAACAAAAAACAGTTTCATAATCAACCCCAAAAATAGCTACAATTTCTTAATTGTTTATGTTAACTGAACCCACCCAAATTATGGTTTCAATCAATTTACACTTTGTATTTTAAAACAAATGCACAGCCTAGTGTCTCTCTTGAAAAAAAAAAAGGAAAAAGAAAATACAAACTCCTCAGCTCTGAGAAATTTCATGTTTGCCAGTTGTCTCATACACTTATTTTTTTTTTTTTTTTGCACAATGATCCACCCTTAACTAAATTATTTGAATATATCAACAAAGTTGAAATGGTAAATTGGCCACCGTAACGATTACAAAAGCTGACATTTTGATCGTTAGCCCTTTGTCGGAGTGAATAGAGGAATTGTGGGTTGTGTGTGCTTTTAAAGGCAGAAAATGGAGCTACCTTATTGGTGGGAACATAGCAACGAGAAAAACACAAATAAATTAGTGGAATGAAAAGTGTTCGTTGATTCCTGTGGGATTTAGACTGCCGGTTTAAAAGATGAGTTTTTGTTCAAGAGTTTTACGCCTTTCCGTGCTACCTAAGTGTAAGGAAAGACCGCAGAATGCCATATGTCGCTTAGAATGGTTAGATAAATTAAAGTGTCTAGCGACTGGTTTCGATGTGTCCTTGTCATTTTTTTCCACGTCACGAGTGTGTTCTCTGAATCGGTCACCTAGTCTTCTGCCTGTTTCACCAATATATATCTTTTTGCAATGAGTACAAGTTATGCAATATAGTTATTACATCGGCAAAGGTGCACATGAAGTGATTGGTGATCTTAATGGATCGTTTGGGTCCCGATATTTTATCAGCGTTGTGATTGAAAGGACACGTTTTGCATTGTGCACGAGTGCATTTAAAAGTGAGTTGTGCAGTAGTGCACTGATAATGAAGCTATAGTATTTATAGAAGGCTCCAAGTTAAAAGGATAGTTATTGTATTAGTTATTGGTATCGCTCCATAGTTATTACATCAGTCAATAAAGTGGTTGAGTTAGTACAAGTTGTATCTTTCTGGCAGTTTGGAAAATACCGTAACACTAACCAAATTATAAAGTTTGGTATCCAAGCTCACAAGTTACAATATCTCAAATATTGAACATTTTGATAATAACAACTAGGACAAATTAAAGAGTAGCTAAAATTGCATGGTGACCTTAAAAACGTTAACAATTATGCACCAATTTTATTTCCCTCTCGTTTGCCATGATTAGTCAAGAACAGTACATCTACAGTACATTCTCTAAAAAGAGTTTAAGTTGATTAAACAACTTGAGTATTCTAAGTATTCCTCTGAGAGTCGGGAATACATGCTCTTTGTCCTGAGGTCTACCAATGTTTAAATATGTTAGAAAATTTTACTAACCATGTCAGGTTAGTTGGACACATTTTTAGTAACCAAACATTGGAAATTACTAACTATTGGTTAACGGGATACCATTAATTTCAAGCCCTGAACTGTGAAAAATTCAGATTTTACTCTCAAGATGTTGCACTTCTGTTGTGTTTCTCCAATTTTTTAATTGCCAACATCTGTTCTAAGTGATGACTTCCAGTTTGGAAGGGGAAGCTCGGAAAAAGGGTCTGTAACAAATGTAGAGGGTAAGGGGGAATTTGGATGTTAACCAAAAGCAAACCAGATTTCTGATTCTACCTATGAACATACATTTTTATTTAATTTAGGAACAGACTTCTGCAAAATGCCCTTAACATTTTTGCTAAATAAAAGTATATTTTAATAAGCAGATTTATGTAACCAGGTTAACACCATTTCAAACTTGTTTTTAGGCTGAATGTGATGCTGAAAGGAAGGCAAGTTAAAGTCTGACCAATGGAGCTGAGTGATCTAGTACCTGGAGCACAATAAGGAAAAACTGAATGATGATCATGCATGGTTCAAAAGATACAGGACTTGCCACAACATCACAACATCAGGAAAGTTGGGTGGTGATTTTAAGTATAGCTTTACCTTTTGACACTGTTTACAAGTAACACATTGACTTCTTGGATCAGGATTGTTGCACCTTCAGGACGACTTATCAGTAGTGTAATAAATGGGTGGGGAGAGGCCCTGATAACACAGACAGATAGACGGTCAGGTAAATGAAGAAACACTCCACATGTCACATGTATATCATTATTTTCAGTAATAGTTATCTACATGTACCATAAAAAGTGCAAACTTTGTGCACTCAACTTGTTAATTACAAGAACCTTCTCCACAATAAGAGAAGATTCATCTTACATATACAAAAAAGATTCCACATTAATGTCATGTGGTAGGTTAACTAGATATCTAAAACACATTTGTCATTATATTATAGTATTGGTCAGGAGTATATGTATAGATAAACAGTAAAGGTACAACCAGTTGCAAAAATGTTGAGACACCTTGGGCAAAGAGAGCATTTACCTACTTCATCAGATGGCCAAGAAGTAATTTAGTGCAAAAACTAAATACTGCCCCCCTTCCCTCGTTCAATGGTGTTCATCAAAGTTTTGAACACGATACTCCTCAGCTACCATCATTGCAAAGAGGGGGAGTGGGGAATACATTACATTGGATCACATGGTGAAAAATTATCTCTTGCCATCACAACACATCTCAACTCATTTTGCAACTTGTTGTAAATCGCATTGGAGGAGGGCAGCAATCACCTTCACAGTTACATTAGGTCCTTATAACAACCAAGCCAGGTACATGTACCTATCATCAAAACACTGACAAACCCCTGTGTGGAGTGAATACTTAATATCATGAAGTAGGAGAAGGGGAAGGGAGGGAAACAAAGCAAATACAAAGCCGCCAAACAAATTGTGCAGTAGCTCCTGGCAATCCCCCACAACTTCCCTTGGGTCCCCTCATTCCACTGGTGAAACCACTGCATGGATAACATTTGCCTCACTAAAATATTCTACTGAATTCAAATTACATTACCAGTAAGCATATCTTACAATATATGTAGATCCAATAAAAATACCCAGTCAAAAGATTTTATTCTGTGAAACTTCAACCCATTTCACAAAAAGCCTATCATTAACAGTGTCAATGTATGAAAATAACTTTCAATGGAAAAGAATTAATAAAATCAATTGAGTTCAATGCCATATGTGCAGCACTTACCTCAAGGAAAAAGGGCAGAAATAATCCATACCAGCTGTAGTACATTTATAAACTTGAAAGGTGAGCAAACAACTCAAGGCTTTTGTTATACCGACCAGATTTCTGTGTATTTTAGAGAAAAACCCCAAGAGGTCAAGATCACAGCTTGTACGGTTAGTGGCTTGAGCAATGTAACCAAAAACACAGGTTAACTTCAAGCCTATGGCAATAAAAGGGAAACTTAAACCTTGGGCTCTCCATGGTATTTGCCAACCCTCATACCTGTGGATCAGAAACTTCAACAGGTACACACAACTGTATCTCAAGCTAGCTTATGCTCGCAAAACAATATCTCAAGCCTAGCATGACTTTTGAGATATCACAGCCGTACATGCCACTTTCTCTAAAATTTATATCATAAAAAAAACTAGCTTGAATGAATGCAATGTTTTCCGAAAAATGAGAGCATTGGATACATGGATTCATCAGAAATCTTAGGAACTCTAAAGGCATCGTTGATCATGATTGGATCCTCTACAGAGGACTTTGCTCTCTTGCAGAATAAGCTTCTCTAGCCCTTTGACACAGAATCAGCTTGCATGCAAGTATACAATGACAACATCTGGAGAAAGTTTGATTTATCTTGGCTGCATAAGACACATCATGGAACATTGAGGAAACCTGGCTGTAAGTGTAAAGACCCACCTTGCAGATGGAGCAACACTTAATACTCCTCTCAAGATGTATTCCAATTCAGCATGATTATCAACAACTAGTTCTACCAAGCAATTACAACACAATCTGCTTAAAATTTCTGATGAATCTCCAGTCAGCTCCCATAATAACTTCAGTTCAGGAATCTGAGAGAGAAAACACAGTGCTCATTAGTTGTACCACATTTAGTATGGTTACCAGTACACATAAGCATGAAAGGAATAATTTGAACTACTGGTTTAAACATGTGCTTCAAATTAACTTTGTTGGACCTGGTTCCTTTCTGGTATGTGTAAGAGTGCTTGCATAATGACATAAAGCACTTCATGAGAAACAAATGTTTGAACATGCAAATTTCTTGATTGTCTGAAATTGCATCTATAGAATGAATAGGTTACCAAGTTATTTGTGTCTTCACCATTCACAGCACTTACTCACCTCTACAGAGTTGGCATTTAGGACAGATCCAGGTGGTTTCTTAATCAAGATGCAGTCATAAAGCTTCCATACTTCCTGTTCAAGCAAATTATCAAAAAAAGAAAATAAACCAGTAAAACATGTAGATTGAAACTCATTCAACTCTGCACTAAAATCAAAGAATTACAGTAAAAATTCATTCTTTTAATTATCAAATCAGGTTTCAGAATGCAAAATTTTAACAACTTAATGACATTCCAAAGGTAACCAGCCAAGTCGCCTGGAAGTCATCTCACCCAGAGTCATGTGGTCCAGACCCTGAGTCATGCGCCCAAAATTTTAATCATGTCAGCCTAAAAAGCAAAGTTAAACTGCCCAAAGAAACAATAGTTAAAAGATCAGACTAACACATTGTATATTAAGGTAATAAATTTGAGTAATCTTAAGTGCTCTTTATTACAACAAATGATGATCAAAGAATGTTCCACTGACAACAATGTTGTTCGTTCTAACAACAAAGTGATAAGAGGCATTGTTCATTTGGTATGTGTTTCAAACTCACAGACATTTCCTAAATTTGAGAAACACTACCTTGGTTTCTAACAACACCATGAAAACTTTGACTACACAGAGATCAATCATATGGTCAGACCTGAAATATGTCTGAGTAACAATTCTAAAAAAGTTGTTTGTTTTCTAACCACAAAATGAAGCATTGTTCATTGGGTATGTACTTGTTTCATACTCACAGACTTCGCAAGTTTGAGAAATTTTATCTTGGTGACTCTAAGAACACCATCAAGACTTAGAAATCAATCATATGGTTAGAAATGAAATATGCTTGAGTAAAAACTCTAAAGGCTATGTTTGTTTCTAACAACAAAGGGAAGCATCATTTGTTTCTATAACAGAATGCAGAGTTGTACTGTCTGTTTGGTATTTACTTGTTTCGTACCCACAGACATTTCAGACTCTGTCGATTCATACCCAATGGGAATCAGCTTGTTCTTAAACCACTGGTAGACTGGCACCCTTTCAAACACTCAATGATGATCAAAATCCTAGGAAACAGATATTGATTGCCCCATATGACAAATTAGTTAAAGTCAAGCAAGTAAAACATACATAAAGTTCTTTTGTGACTATTGGTGACCTTTGTAATAATAACAAATAAAAAGAAGAAAGCACAAACAAATGTTGATTGTCCCACAAATGGATGTTAATTAAAAATGTTTTTCATCAAGTCACAAGCATGGGACAAAGCAAAATTTCTGAGTCCCCATAAGAAATTAAACCTAAGACAAGTTCTGATTCTGCATTCCTATGCTCTACCACTGAGCCCAGAGACTCTATGGTGAGCAAGGTCCATTACAAAGTTCATATTTGACATGCATCCTGCATACTGCTAGGACTGACAATGTCCCAAGTGTCATGTTTTGTAAAGAGTAAGAAAGATGGTAAGTTTTGAGCTTGATAAAGAAATATGGAGAGATGTTATTCGTCTAGTCATGAGCATGGGACAAAGGAAAAAAAACAGAATGGGCATTAATTATATAGTTGTGTCCTTTTCCCTCTGGTGGTTGCATATATGTCTTGATCCAATCAAAGAATATATGAAGAAAGTAAATTTCAATAAGACGACTACTAAAAGTTGCTCCCACCTAACATGGATCAATCTGTACTGATTCATTAGATAAGTTTATTTTATTATGTTACACAGGACTTAGTTCACGATAGGATTATGTTAGGATTTATCTTGCTAGTATTGACCACTTTCATAAATAGCTGCCAGATTAATATTCTTTTGTTTAAATTTAAATTAGCCTTTCTGGCCTCGTTCTCCAGTTCAAAATTAAAAAGAATACATTATCTCAAGCGAGGCTAGTGAGGTTAATTTGAATTTAAAAAAAAGAATATCAATCCGGCAGCCATTTATGAAAGTGGTGTATACAACTAAGGTGATTAGGGAAAGTTCTCCCTCGCATAACCCTTTTGCAATATGCTGTCATAGGTTGAATTAAAATAATAAACATTGTTTATGTTGGTTTTATCTGTCTCAATTGAAATTTTTAAGAACAGTTCTCAGGGACCTTGAACATTTTGGTATGCCGGTATATAAAGAGAAATTTAAAGGTTTGAAATTGAAGTTCTGTGACATTTTATTGTTGTAGCATTGGTAAATAAGTAAATACACCAAAAGGGTGTCTCGATTGATTGGTACCTTCAGCACTATCTAAAAATATGCCATTTTGGCGTTTTTACAAGTGACCAGACTCTTTTGTTCGTGTGACATGACTAAAACTCCAGGCGACATGACTCGGTTTCCTGGCATTATACTGACCGCCAGCATCTTGACCGTAAACCCATACCAATGCATAGAGGTTATTCAAGTATGTTTCTGTAATGAAATTCGCAGAAACTTGCGTTTACATCAATTAAGGGGCACAACATCTCCAACTCTCAAGGCCTGACTTCTCAATCAGTCCCAGGAGATTTAATTTGGGTGGTGAGGGCTACAATTTCTAAGTACTTAAAATCTATCATTTCACGATAGAGCTGCCATCATACTCAAATTGTTTGGTGTTTCCACTCCCATCTTCCATCTAGCTTTCCCTGTCAATCGTATCCTCTCCCTGGACAACTTCTTCAAGGATATAACCGAATAACTCTTTGAGTGCCTTTTTGGTTGGAAAGGGAGCATATCTGGACTAAGAAGCTTGGATAATCAATGTTTACAAAATGATGTTATTCATAAGCCTATATGCTAATTTTTCTTTCAGTGTTTAGACAAGATTTTCTACCTGTGATTGATATGAAGAAGTTTTGGACGACAGTCGCTTTCGATGTTCGTCCGCCATCTTAGCTATACCCGAGCTGTTGGGTCAGTGGTTATTCCCATGATTATATTTTTGTTTGTGTAACGTAACACATTTTATCCAATAATCCCGATAAACAATCCGCCATATTGATTTCGTTAGCGTCGTCTTGGTAGAGCAGAGGAATGCCTCGCCAAAGGAAGGTTCCAGCAAGGTTTAGAGGTTAGAGATTCATATCCCGACAGTGTAATTCTCTTCTTGTAGACTTGCTATATACACAAATTTTACACAGGGTTATCGTTTTAGACTCGCCATAAGTATAAGCTTAGACTAAAGCTAATGAAGGTTTCTGTTCCTCTTCTTTGTCCATGTTTAAGCGTTCATGGTGTAATATAAAAATTTGGGGAAATTTTTACCTGGCAGATGGTGCTAATCCTGATGAAATAGAGGCCGAAGGAGAAAGCAGTGGATCTAACCCTGAGAGTCCTCAAAAGAAACAGGGAAAGGAAAGCTCTGGCTCATCAGATCTTGCCAGCCCTATTACATCAATGCAACACTTTGGTGTACCTCCCGCCTTTATCACAGAATCAAATACACATCCTACCGAGGTATTGTATATCTACAAATTCAGAATGGATACACTTGTTGATGTTTATTTGCAATTGGTTACTAGTCGCACGAGTTTAAATTTTGTTACTTAAACAAACAATTTTGAAGCATATTTTGGGGTGAAGAATATACGTTCTATTATTAGATAGCTGGCAGTGCCCATGGCCAATATGAAGCAAATCTTGTGTTCTGATTGGCTACGGGAGCAGGCAATATGGTCGCTGTGTTCAGGATTGCCCACTTTGATCTTGCCCAAGGAAAAAGTGTGTGGAGCAGACTTACAAAGTTGATAACTTTTGTACAGTGTTGCAATGAAGTCGCAAAAAATGGTAGAAGACAATCTAAACAAAGAAAAAATAAATGACCCTTGTGTGTAAGAGATTATAAGCAGTTTATAACCTCTTGTGTGGGTTTATTGTGCATTTATAGACACAGTTCACCTTACGATTGGTGGTCATATGCATTATGTCCCCAAGCAGGCAATGTCAACTGAGTCCTGATTGGCTACCAGAAGGATGAGATAAAATGAGAAAGGGCTTGAGGCCAACTATTAAGCTTTTTTGTTTCTTCTGTTGTTGTTGTTATTGTTTTGCTTTTTTTAGTTTTGTTTTAGTTTTGTTTTAGTTTGTTTTTTGTTTGTTTTATGTTTTTTTAAATTTTTTTAAAAAAAAAAAAAAAAAAAAGGAGGTTTTCTTGCATCAGAGTTGGTTTGACTGTATTCTTATGACAATTCATTACTTCCTTAGACCACTGTAGGAATGAACAGACCAAGCCTCAAAATTGATCCAGTGTATCCATGCGGCATTTGTAAAAGGGAAGTAAATGATAATGATGATGCCATATTCTGTGAGACAGGCTGTGCCCAGTGGTATCACCGTGTCTGCACAGGCTTGACCGAATTAGCTTATGACTTGCTAACTGCTGAGGAGAATGCAGAGTGGGTCTGTGACAACTGTATTGCAACTAAAAGTGTTCCATTGGTTAAATTGAAGAGTTGACTGTCATGTCCTCTTTAATACCAAGATAGTTGATAAATATTATTGTAGTTAGTATAATTATTATGTTAACCAATCTGAATTTTGTAATTTTCATGTTTACTGGTTTGAAAATTAACAATTTATACATTTTAGTTCTGAGATAAGGAATTTTATGACACCTTTTGAGCTTCGTTGATGGAAAAGAGAGATTGTATTTAATTTGTAGGTGAACAATAACATCTTTGGAAAACCATTTGGTTGAGAAATATTCATGTTAAACATGTGTTATTCCATGTGCACAATTACAATCCTGATGATGTGCATGAAAAAAATTTTGATGCTGATTGGGTAGAAGTGAAATACAGTTTTTAGTTTGTAGCCTAAAAGTATGTAAGATTTGTTCAACAATACCCTTTTTCAGAAACTTTGTCTTTGCTAGTAAAGAATTTCGGAAAATGTAGCGGAAATCTAATTAGTAGTACCATTTTCCAAAGAAATGAAAGACTGTGAAGTTGAGAAAAATGAAATTCTAATGATGTTATTGAAGATGTTTTTGCATTGTATTTGTGCAAATACAAAACTAACTTTTCTCACTGAAATGTTTTCTCCAAGATAATAACGATAGTCTATGAACTAGCTTAAATTTCTCTGTCAGTACATGAAGGCAAGAGGTGTATATGAGTAGCAAAATACCCTGTATCTTATTGGTTGATATATATTCCTGAAAAAGGTTGTAAAGTGAAATGCAGGATTTTCATGTTTCCCTATATTTGAAGTTAAGCTTTTTTCTCTTCAAACTTACTACAAACCATAAGGAAACAGTTTCAGGTTTGGTCAGACTAAATACTGTTTTAGTCAGTCATGGTCTCAAGTCACACATGTAAGAGCTCGGGTTCATGCAACTCCAGTTAAAAACATAAAATTTTTCTTAAATTTATCTGTACAATTGAATTGACTCTACCTCATGATGTTGGTTGTACAGTATAGGGTTAACCTCTTAAACCTCCTTTTAGGGTATTATTTGTGTTGTTTATTCTTTGATACCTTAAATAAAGTATGTATGTATGTATGTATGTATGTATGTATAGTGTACCCTTTGACCATGCTAGTGTTAGACAGTATTGACATGATTACAATGACCAGTACTCTTAGCATCTACTGTAAATTGTTAACTTGAAAGTTGTAAATATGTGAAGAAGTATAAATATATGCATGCATTATTCTGTTGACATACATGTAGTGTAATTTTTCATTACTTATGTGTAAATTTTATGCAAAAAAATGCTTTTAGAGAGAAGCATTAGATGAGATTGCGTTAACTTAGCTTCACTTACAACAAGCAGACAACCTTGTTCTTGACTTTTATTTTGTTTTATTATCATCTTTGGGTACTTTTCAATACATTATTGGTATACACCAATTTTCCTTAACATATAGAAAAAATCCAAAGGCAAAAAGGACAAAGCCAAATAGGAATTGTGTTTTGGGTAAGAAATTACTCTGTGGTGATATACTTGGCACCAAGGGAATTTGTGAACAATTTCCACAGGATCCTGTAAACTTCTTGAGATTGTCAGACATAAAAAGTCAAGTGATTCTTAAGTCTCTGTTTGGTGTTTTACTTGATGAAACATCTAAACCAAAGCATGCAGGAAAATCATTGTGTTCTTGACATTAAGCTCAACATGATAGTTTGAAATATTGACCAGATTCACACACTATGATAATATTTAATTTTTGCCTTAAATATTGTTACTTTTTCAGTGAGCTAGTGCACACCAGAGAATGGCAACATTTAAACAAATGTTAAAAACAGTAATCTTGTAGAATGCTTAAGTTTGCATATTTGTCAACTGGTGAAACAACAAAAATCTAATACTCTCAAGAAGTTTGTAAAAATTTCCAATGCGTGCTAGGTACCTTGCCTTGATTTTAGATGCTAATAATTCCCATGTCACCTTTTTGTTTTGTTTTGTTTTGTTTTTTTTTTCATTTTTGATTTGCCTTAAACATATCAAGTTTTATCTTTCTGCAAGTCATTAAGCCATTCAAAATTATCTAGAAATGAACGTGACGCTGAGTATTTTCATTGAATTTTGTGGAAAGATGAATCTTAGTATATTATGCTGTTAGCAGTGCAACAATAAAAGATGGGGTTCACTAAACTCCTTTGTGAGTTACAGGCACATAAAGCTAAAATCAAGGGTGTTTCCAAGAGACTGTCATGTTGCTATGATGACCTAAGATGTTGAACAAAAAATAAAAAATAAACACATGTTCAAAAAGTGACTTAGCATTTTTCAGACTATTAGAAGAAACAGCGATAAAAGTGTGGAAGTTACGATCAATCAAAGAATTGGCGTTAAAAAATTTAGTCACCCCAACTAAGATTTTTGGTTACAAAAGTTTGTAATAGAATGTCGAAGATGGAGCCGTTTTTTGGATTCGTTTTAAGACGGACGTTGGAGGACGAAACTTCTTAATATTCTTCACTTTTACATCGCGATTGCTAAGTTTTGATAAGCCCACAGAGCATGCCACTGATGCGCAGGGATCGCTACCTTTACCTCGTAAAGCAGGACAAACAATATCTTTTTTTTGTGTGAGTGTGTTTCGCAGATTTTGTGATAGACGTGTCGTTAACGAACCGGTTCAGTTATTTGCGTAATTTGGATGGCGCCATTGTGGCTCTCACCTGATATCTATCGTGCGCTCATGCCGTATGGTTGTTGATTATTCTGGAATACGCAAAATTGAATTTTGTAGAACTTGACATGATCAACAATTTCACCTTATCATAATGAGGATGGAGATGATACTGGTGATGGCACTGTAAACATTACTGAGGATTTAAGGATTCACATATTAAGTGTTTTTTTTTCCTGGTTAATACGAAACTATGAGAATCAAATGAGTAATAAGTTACCTGTATTAAACAGAACCCTGAAGTTTATTCAACTGAGTACTTTCAATGAGAAAAATTGTCTCTAGAGATCATAATCAATTTTACCGTATAGTTTACCTATTTAAATACTTTTAGACACAAAGCGGTGTTGCTTTTCTAGCTTACAGGGCAGAGAAGTCCTGCAGGACAAAGTATTCTTTCGAGAGTCTTGCAGTTTGAGGTCTCGTCTAGCTCTCGTTATGAACAAAAATGTAAAACCAACTAATAAGGCTTCTGCTACTGAAACTAAAGATGAAGGACAGCTAAACATCTAAAAAAAAATGTAAAAGCCATAAACAGCGCACATCTACCGAAACTTGAAAAAGTTACCAAGAAGAAAGAGTGCAAAGCTGAGAAAATTCAAGTGAAAGTGAAATAAACGAGGGTCTTTCAAATCATTATGAAGATGATCGTTCCTAAAATCCAGACTCAAATATCCATAGCTAGCTAAGAATTGTTCATTAGAGTTAGATGAAGACACTATGGAGAGTAGTGAGGCTCTACAAAACTTTAATAAAAAGAACCCGTCAAACAATCAACATAGAAATTACGGCTGTCACCTTAAGAGTTTTCTTTTCATTTTGCTAGATCAAATAGAAAACAAGCAATGTGATATTTCTTTTTTATGCAAATCCGCCGTATCTTTGTTTGCTATAATAGACATGGGAGTGGCATACTTTATTTTTGAAATACTTTAGTTGGTTTGTCCCGTAGATCTACTGTAGTTGATGCCCAAGTGTTCTACAGCTAAGATTCGTTCAGCCAGCTGTGTGTTAAGTTGTCTGAATCCCCAGCAAATATTTGGAAAAGGTCTCTGTTGTGCTGAGCGGCTTATAATGGTCTCCTCAATCTTACCTTTGTCCTATGTAAACAGTATTAGCGTCTAGAAGCCTAGCTACGTGAATGAATTGTGCCGTCGCGTGTCGTTTTGAACCAACTGTCAACTAGACACTGCACTGATACATACATATGCAAAGGTGAAGCGTACGAACAGGTTTCATAGTGTTAGAAATGAAGAAGTCCTACCTGCTACTTGTTCTATTTGTCCACGTTCTGCTAACCACTCATAAAGTCGAATCACATAGACGCAGGATAGGCTACAAGACAACAAAACCACCAACACGCAAACCAACCACTCGAAAGCCAACAAAATCTCGGCGAAAACATTGTCATGTCATGAAACACTGTGAGGTAACTCAGTGGAACGCGTGGAGTAGATGTTCAGTAGCTTGCGGAACAAGCGGAGTGCAGATACGCAATAGAACGGTAGGCTGTTTCTCGAATCATTTTACGGGTGCCTATGGCAAATCTGAACTTTACAATCATTTTTAGCTCCTGATGAGTGAAGTAAGGAAACCAAATTGTATTAGAAGTAACATGTCGAGTATAAAACTGAGAAATGAGAAGGATTGGGCCAGGATTGCGTACCGACAGTTTATCCTGAGCGGCAAGCAGATCACATAAATTTACACAGGGCTTCAAGAACAGTGAGAATCTTAATAACCCTTACGAAGCAGTCGAGCCAGGATTTTAAGGCAAATTGTTTTGATAACCTTGCATGGTTAGAAAATACGAATAACGATAACTTTAGCAAATAATTCACGGAGTTGTAATATTTATGTTCTTATTGAAGAATAATTGAATAATTGAATAATTGAATAATCTTCATAACCGCCTCCCGGTTAGCTCAATGGATAGAGCGCTGGACTGTTGTGCGGGAGGTCGAGGGTTCGAGCCCCGGCCGGACCAACACTCAGGGTCTTAAAATAATTGAGAAGAATTTGCTGCCTTTCTATAACATCAAGAAATGGTTAGATATTCTAGTCTTCTCGGATAGGGACGAATAAATGGAGGTCCCGTCTCCTGCAGGGTTGGGGTAGGAGACGTTAATTTCCCACACACGAGATTACTGTGTGATGGATGTCCTCCCCTGGGGTGGGATGGGTGGGAGGGTGGACTAGCACGAATGGTTCCTATGTTCCTTTCTAGTCCTTCCCCACTGCAAAACTTAATGCAGTGAAAATGGACTAAATTAAATTAAATTAGTATAATGGTGATCTATGAAGTGTCATTTTCCTACCAGGAACCCCCTCCCCCGCCTAGATACATGAGACCCGTAACCATAGGGAAAACCGGGCACCTATACTTTGAGCTTTATCCATTTCGAAACCCAATCTGCTTCTTGATTCTTATTCCATAAGGTTGTTAAGCTTCCAGTTTGTGGGGGTGTTTGCCCATTTGACTTGAAGCAGTCTCGCGGCTGTAATCATTACTGTCACAATGGAGGTACCCTGGAAAAAACAACATGCAGATGTCTGCCCCGTTATGGTGGACAATGCTGCCAACAAGGTTTGTGTGTAGTAATTTCTTTTACATTACGCAATCACTTCAATTTAGCATTTTCTTTTAGCCTGTTCCAGGCGTTCATGGCTAGTAAAACGGTTGGTAAAACGGAGTGATATAATACACGACACGATGGGGGGGGGGGGGGGAGGGGGGCAGAAGGAAAACGACGGAGGTTAGAGTTGGGTCGTTTCCATTACGCAACCCGACCCAATCTTCCCTCGTTTTTTCACTCCTTCGTCACAATCTCGTTGATTACCATCGCGCTCTGTTTTACGAACGGAACACCTGAAACAGGCTAAACTTTTTTCGTAGTACATCTGTATGTGTCATAACGTGGACTCCCTTCTTGACACTCTGCAAAAGTATTGTGCCAAGAGAGATAACTACACAGTCCCAGTAGTCCTGAACTAGATCCACGATCCATCACGGGCAAACCTGACTCCAGCAGTGCGAGGGTTGTATCAATACATAATAATACCTTTAGGAAGGGAATTACAGAAATGAAAAGGAAAATTCGAACGTTTGAATCATATCTATGTCCACTAACCCGTAAAACATCTCTTTTGCTATTTACTGTCAGCACATTTTCTTTTTTACGAGGCTTTTTCTAAAATCCACGAATTATCCCCAAATGTCCTGACATTTCCGTCAACGCAAGAAAGAGAGAGTGATGTTTAGAAGTGTCTTCTCGCTAACTGTATATTGTAATTCTCGCATTTTGATGTTATTTAAGTTCACGGAGGATGGAGCTGCTGGGGAGTATGGGAAAATTGCTCCAAGACCTGTGGTGGAGGCAAACAAACACGACACAGGACTTGTAACAACCCTCTCCCTGTCGGCGTGGGACTCCTGTGTCCGGAGAACGGTAACAGTCAAACCAAAGAATGCAACGTCATACCCTGTCCAGGTAAAGTGTTCCTCAATAGTGACCACTAGTGATGTTTTTGGGCATCGTTTAATTAACACTGATGATAGGAACCGCTGGTTGTCTCGTATTTTTTCTAAGCCGTGCACTTAAGTTACATGCGTGGACAATTTTAAACTATAAATTACTTTTTTATGTGGTTTCTTTAATAGTTAATGGTGGCTGGACGTCCTGGAGTTATTGGAGCAAATGCAGCGTGACTTGTGATGGTGGAACACAAACGCGCTCTCGATCGTGCACCAAGCCACCCGCTGCGCATGGTGGTAAAACTTGTGCAGGGTCGAAGAAGGTGATCCGGAACTGCAAAGATAACGTTTTTTGTCCAGGTAAACATTTCTTAAAAGGCCTGAAGAACAGATGATGTATCTTTTTATTGGTGGAAATCAATCGACCGCGTTTTTTCCATCATAACTCTACTTTTAAGTAGCGTTAATCAAAAGGGTTTAAAAAACCCTTTCGGTTTATAATAATGTTACAGACTACATTACAAATGACTCAAAACCCAAATGACTCAAAAGCTCCCAAACACCCTGGTCTGTCGTCATTTTTTTCACTTCTTCAATCTCTTCAAATTTATGCCCGGTTCGTCCAATTTGTCAATGAAGCTTACAGCTCTAACTGAGAGCTGTAAGCATGGCCCTCTGTTCCAGGTTCCCCTCCCTAATTCACGCAATACTAGAAAACAAGGATTGTTCTTTCAAATTTGGTGCTGTTCAAAAGACAACGTATGGAACAACTTTAAGCCTTAATTTTACTCGACGTGTTTTCTAAACTCTAGTAAATGGTGGCTGGACGTCCTGGAGTGGTTGGAGCAAATGTAGCGTGACTTGTGGTGGTGGAACACAAAAACATTTACGCTCATGCACCAATCCACCCCCAGCCCATGGAGGAAAAATATGTTCAGGTCTGGAGGAAGAGAGTCAGAACTGCAAAGATGATGTTCTGTGTCCAGGTAATAACCTCCACATTTTCCTTTGTGACAAAAAGTTTTGGAAATGTTCCTATATATAAGTAGAAAATATTGGAAAAATGGCCCTTACCTAAAACAGAGTATTTTGACCATTTCTTCGCTAAGGGAATGGTGGCTGGACAACATGGGGAGACTGGAACAAATGCAGTGCCACTTGCGGAAGTGGAACACAAACACGTTCTCGCTCATGTACCAATCCACCTGTGGCCCATGGTGGTAAGAATTGCTCGGGTCCGAAGGAAATGATCCAGAACTGTAACCATGACGTTCTCTGTCCAGGTAAGCACATATTTGCTGCAGGATTTGCCGCAACAAATATTTTTTATTAAGATATGTTGCTCTGTATCATGAAACATAATGGAAACACAAACTTTTACCAAAATGTAGAAAAAGCATTTGTTCAGTGAATCTCGGCTAAACAAGTGAATAGAAAGAGCGGGAAAAACACAGTGACACGTAAGGAGGTGGAAAAAGAAAACTTCCACGCTCATCCATCAACCCACCCGGGCTCTCTAGTAATAACACCTGACTTCGCCGAATGAAATGACTCACTGTAACGAAAACGCTCTGTATCCAGAAAACAAATTTTTGGCTTCAGGACCACTTTTAAAACAAATATTTTTTTAAATTTTATTGTTTGTGAGGAGAACATTTTGGAAACATGACCTTTATCATAATGTATTTGCCCAGTGGATGGCGGATGGACACCATGGGGAGACTGGGACAAATGCAGTGTCACTTGTGGAGGTGGAACCCAGATGCGTTCTAGATCATGCACCAATCCGCCCGCAGGTCATGGGGGAAAAATATGTTCGGGTCTGAAGGAAGAGACTCAGAACTGCAGCGATGATGTTCCGTGTCCAGGTAAGAATCTCTCAGACACATATTCCGTCGTGACAAAACGTTTTGGAAATGTTGCTTTGTATAAGTAAAAAATATTGGAAAAATGGCGGTGACCAGAGAGTATTTTGACCATTTTTTCGTCAAGTGAATGGTGGCTGAACGATATGGGGAGACTAGGACCAATAGTACCAGTTGCGGAGGTGGAACACAAACACGCCTTTGCTTATGCACCAATCCATCCGTGGCCTATGGTGAATGGTGGTAATATATGCGTGAGTCTAAAGGAAATTATTTCAATATATCAACAAAGTTGAAATGGTAAATTGGCCACCGTTACGATTATAAAAGCTGACGTTTCGAGCGTTAGCCCTTCGTCGGAGTGAAAAGAGGAATTTTGGGTTGTGTGTGCTTTTAAAGGCAGAGAATGGAGCTACGTAATTGGTGGGAACATCGCAACGAGAAAAACACGAATAAATTAGTGGAATGAAAAGCGTTCGTTGATACCTGTGGGATTTAGACTGCCGGTTTGAAATATGAGATTTTTGACGCAGCCTCAAACAGTTTCTTTAGAAACTATCAGCCTCTAAAGGAAATGACTCAGAACTGTAACACTGATATATTTTGTCCAGATGAGAAACGTTTTAAGTGCTGATAGGTCTCTTCATCCTGTTGATTTCATTCGTTCTTTGGTTCTTTAGCTCTATTCGACCTTTGGAAGTGACTCTGAACTGCAACGATGGTGTTGTACTAATCAGATAGAAAAAATATGTTGCTAAACACATGGAGAAAATATTGCAAGAATAGCCAGCACTAAAATGCTCTTTGAAACGTTCTTTTCAGTTAATGGTGGCTGGACATCGTGGGGAGACTGGGATCAATGCAGTACCCCTTGTGGAGGTGGAACACAAAAACGCTCTCGCTCATGTACCAATCCACCCGTGGCCCATGGTGGTAAAACCTGTGCGGGTCCTAAGGAAATGACTCGCATTTGCAACGATGATGTATGGTGTCCGGGTGAGGAACGATCTGTCACAAGATTTTCTCATCCTCACTAGGCTTTTAGTATGAATCTTTGAGTTAAGGTGCAATGAGAGACGATGTTAAAGCAAGTTGTGAGCCCGTCTTTTCTATCCATGTTAACTTTTTATGTTAGCTCTAGTCACCAGCTTTTATTAAAAATGTATGATTTGTCTCTAGTAAATGGCGGATGGACTTCGTGGAGTGATTGGAGGAAATGCAGCGTGACTTGTGGTGGTGGAACACAAACACGTTCTCGCTCATGCAATAATCCACCTGTAGCCCATGGTGGTAAGAATTGTTCGGGCCCAAACGAAATGACTCAGAACTGCAACGATGATATTTTGTGTCCAGGTGAGCTTTTTCAGGCTCCATAGCAACATACTAGCCCCTATGTCAATAGTAGAGTAAGACATACTGGAAAATGGCAATAACTACAATGTTTTTCGGTTAAAAAACAATTTTCTTTCGTAAATGGTGGATGGGGAGCATGGAACATATGTAGTGTGACTTGTGGAGGTGGAACAAAAATGCGTTCCCACTCATGCACTAATCCTCCTCCGGCCCATGGTGGTAAAACGTGTGTGGGTCCGAGGAAAATGACTCAGAACTGCAACAGCGACGTCTTGTGTTCAGGTAAACGGTTTTAGGCTTAACAATAACGTAAACGCCCCTTTTCATTTGTAGAAATAAATCGATCCTAAAGTCATCTTCCAGTCACCCTTTATTGAACGAACTGATCGATCTGGACTGAGAAGTACGTTATGTTGTATTCAATGTAGAAATGAAAAGCGTGAATTGGAGATAATCGCCTATATCTACAACTAAAGGTACACGTTTGAGGAGGTAACCATAAGGATACTTGCAGCAAGCACATTTATAACCAAGTAATGGTAGGGATAAGAAAAACGAACGCTCTCAGGTCTGGTTCTGACCGACGAAGAACGTAACTAGGAAATCTCAACACTAATGGTTTCTCTCATTTTAGTTGATGGTGGCTGGTCTGGGTGGGGAAACTGGGGTCGGTGTGACAAGAGCTGCTTTAAAACAAGAATAAGGAAGTGCAACAGGCCCTCTCCATCCAACAATGGCAAGCAATGCCCCGGTCCACCCACAGAGAGGCTCAGATGTTCTTTTGATGAATGTCTGGGTGAGTAATTGTACTTTTTATCACAACAGCTTCCACTCTTCAGCTAATCAATTCATGAATTAATTGTTGCAATTCCGGTTAACTCCACCACGAAAGACGAATAGATAGAATTTTGGAGACTCGTAGAAAAGAAGGATACTATGATATTCTAATAGAATACAATTCTTTTTTTGGGTAAGACATTCAAAGCTACTAGGAATCATCAGTGAGTTTGCAAGCGAGAGTCCCACAATGTCAACCTACCAATAAAAACATTTATTACACCATCGACTTAGCAAAAGAAGAAATTATACAACTAATCAGTTTGAACTCCAGAAGTTCTATCTAATTCACTCATACCGCTCTGAATACTAGTTTTGGACGATTAAGATTCATATCGTCGCTAAGGTAGACAATTTTTCTCTGGGACCGGTGCACAGTAAGTAGAGAGGTAAGTAGAGAGGGAGGGGAGTTTGTGTTATGCCAAGAGGTAAACGGTGCATCGTGTAGTCTGTGCTTTGATAAGAAGTAGTCAATAAAGGGACTGTTGTCGATTACAGTGGCGCACGTTTCAAAACCTTCAATGTCAAGTAACACTGTTTTCGACTTCTGCTCAGTTTGTCGAAATATCAGTCATATTCATGGACCAAAGTCCTTTCAGAATTATCTTCACCTGGACCTCCAGACTGGAGGTCGACTGTTACCCCCGGAAACAAACTATCCACGCAAACAATTCATTCAATTTACTGTTAATTTAAATATACCCATACTCGCTACCTCCGCTGAAGACAGTTTACGTCGTCAACACCTTACAAACCTTGATTTTGCTAAGCTTTTGGACAGTTTACCCCTTAAGAAGTACTCTTGTGTTTAAGAGAAGAATACGGTGAAAGGCGTTCATCATGTTCTCGCTCATTTTTTTTCTTTGTGCAGTAATCGGTATGTAGACTTCATTGTGTAATCTTCAGATTGTTTGCGTTTTCGGATTTCTCGTCCTACAGATCTTTGATAGTTACTCAGTGCCTCAAATTTTAATAAGAATGTTGTTTACTGACAACACGAATGAAATTTCTCTGTTGAACGGACAAGTGATGAAGATGGCTGACTGATCCAGCTTTCCAACAGCCAACACGATTGCGATCAAACATCTCGATGCAAGGGAATTTGAACGTGGTCACGGAGGAATTTGAAAATCAAACTAAATCGAGTGAGGGTTTTGTCTCAGTTGAGAGCTTCCGATGGATTTGCTCCTCACTTACCCCACGAAACCAAGTTGAAAAACATCTGCTTTTTGCATTTCGATCGTGTGACTGGTTGTCATCATGATCTGGGTGAGCTTAACAATTGGCAGGAGAGAGAGAGAGAACAAGCT